>NC_084638.1:3175588-3243088 GCF_033978795.1 Nerophis ophidion
AAATTGTATTTATTTACTAGCAAGCTGGTCTCGCTTTGATCGACATTTTTAATTCTAAGAGAGACAAAACTCAAATAGAATTAAAAAATCCAAGAAAATATTTTAAAGATTTGGTCTTCACTTGTTTATAAATTCATTTATTTTTTTACTTTGCTTTTAAATAAATTCATTTATTTTTTTTACTTTGCTTCTTATAACTTTCTGAAAGACGATTTTAGAGAAAAAATACAACCTTAAAAATGATTTTAGGATTTTTAAACACATATACCTTTTAAATTCTTTCCTGAAAATTGAAATCAATGTTCAAATAAATGTATTATTTTTTATTGTAAATAATAATAAATACATTTTAATTTAATTCTCCATTTTAGCTTCTGTTTTTTACAAGGAAAAATATTTGTGAAATATTTCTTCAAACTTATTATGATTGAAATTCCCCAAAAATTATTCTGGCAAATCTAGAAAATCTGTAGAATCCAATTTAAATCTTATTTCAAAGTCTTGAATTTCTTTTTTAAAAATGTTGTTCTGGAAAATCTAGAAGAAATAATGATTTGTCTTTAGACAACACTATTTCAACTGAAGAACTGCAAAAAGCACTGAAATCTTTCTCCTTGAATAAAAGCCCTGGTCCAGATGGATTTGGTGCGGAGTTTTATCAAGCTTTCAGTGAAATACTATCCCCTATAATACTTAGAATGTTAAATGATTCTTTTGTGAACAACAAACTTCCAAGTTCTTTGTATGAAGCCCATATATGTATAATACCAAAAAAGGGAAAAAATCCACTTGATCCAGCCAATTATAGACCTATCTCCCTGCTCAATTTAGACCATAAGATTCTAACTAAGGTACTCGCAACCACATAACAGAAATGATTCATCCAGATCAGGTGGGTTTCATCCCGGACAGACCTTCTTTTGGCAATGTACGGAGATTACTGAACGTATTGTACTCTGACTGCACAGGAAACAAAAAAGGCTGCCGTCCTGACTCTGGATGCTCATAAAGCTTTTGATTCAATTGAGTGGGCTTATCTTTTTCATGTTCCCAAATTATTTGGATTGGGAGAACATTTCATAAAATGGGTTCAAATCATTTATTCTGCACCAAAATCATATGTCATAACTAATAATGTAATATCGGATAGTTTTGAATTACACCGCGGAGTGAGACAGGGTGACTGCCTTTCGCCCTTACTCTTCAATTTGGCCCTCGAACCACTGGCTATTGGTTTAAGAATGAAGTCTAATATTAAAGGATTTTCAGTGGGCTCATCAGAGAGTCTCATCTCACTTTATGCAGATGATGTACTTGTTACACTTACTGAGCCAGAAGTTGCACTACCACTTCTTTTAGAATATGTAGACTCTTTTGGTAGAATATCTGGTTATAAAATAAACTGGTCCAAAAGTGAGCTTATGTTCCTAGGAGATCATGTTGAGATCAGTCAAAATCCAGTTAAAGTCGCAGAAAATTACATATCCTATCTTGGCTTAAAAATATCTCAAAATGATGAATCATTACTAAAGTTGAACTTTATTGAAGCCTTTGAGAGACTGAAAGTGTGTATTGAGTATTGGAAGACCCTACCTCTCTCTATGTTAGGCAAGGTGAATGCTATCAAAATGATCACTCTGCCAAAATGTATTTCTCTTTTTCAAAATTGACCAATTGTAATTCCTGTAGATTTTTTCCAAAAACTTGAATCTTTAGTTCTAGATTTTGTGTGGGGATGTAAAAAACGCAGAATATCCAAAAAGCACTTATTTAGATCTACAGAGGAAGGGGGACTGGATCTTCCAATGTTCAAAAATGATTATTGGGCATCAAATCTGAACGCATTGACCTATTGGAAGATGGGGTCCCCAAATAATGAATCTCTTAATTCTGCTCCCTTATGGCTGAAATTGGAACTGCAGTCATTAGTGAAACCTTATACATCATTGCTATCGCTACTTTTGACTAAACCAGTCTCTTCAATTAAATCAATACGTCATAGTGTTGTAGTACGAAATTCTATCAAAATTCTTTCTCAAATTAAAAAACAATTGAATATTTCCAATGTAACTATGTATTCACCAATATATCACAATCATGCATTTATTCCATCGATAACAGATACAACATTTTTTGACTGGTACTCAAATGGAATTAAATGCATCAAAGACATTTATGTCGAGGAAAGGTTTGTGTCATTTGAGCAATTGCGAATCAAATTTAATGTGTCCCAATTCAGTTGGTTTTGCTATTTGCAGGTAAAAAACATTTATCAAAGAAAACATTTCAAAGTCTCAGCTGGTAAATGAAAAACATCCTCTTTTAGAAGTATTAAATTGACCACCCACAAGTAAAAAGTCTATCGCTAAATTTGTCAGCTGCTTCATTATGTCCATGACATCAGCAGACAGTGTTCAAAGAGCATGGGAACAGGAACTAAGAACAACAATACCCAATCAGCAATGGGAACAGACACTCTCTCAAATTCACAAGTGCTCAATTAACAGCAGACATAGGCTCATACAGTTTAAAGTGATTCATCCTTTTTACTATTCGAAAGTTTTATTACACACATTTTATCCTGATACATCTCCACTTTGTGATAAATGTAAATCTGCTGAAGGATCATTGTCTCACTCCTTTTGGGGATGTCCAATTATTCAATCATTTTGGTCCAGCATTTTCTTTTTTTACTCGGGGGTATATCAGAGACAAATTGTCCCTGATAGGGATATGATCTTATTTGGGTGGTCTTCAGAAACACAAAAGCTTCCAAAACATATTAGAAGTGTGTTGCTGCTTGGGACGGTTTTGGCCAAAAGACTCATTCTCAGAGACTGGAATAGTCTATCTGCACCCAACTTCAGGAACTGCTTAAATGAACTTGTGAATGTAATGACTCTTGAAAAAATAAGATTTATAAACTCTACAAATATGAACAAATGGGAATTAACCTGGAAACCTTTACTGACATATATTGAAGCATAACTTATAGACATTTCAAGAAAAACTAAACTGCCATCTTATTGTAGTTGTATTCCTTTTTTATCTTTATTGTTATTATCTTTTGTACTGATTCAACACTACACTTGTTTTTCTTGTGTCACTTCTGATATGGTTTTGTCATGGTTTACTTGCTTTTTTGTTCAGTTTTTTTTGTATTGATCAAGCCCTGTAACTTTTCCTTTTTTTCCCCTCTAAGTGTGTACGGTGGACAGGCCCTCGGGAGGTGATCTTGTGAACACTTGCTGAGGATCCTTGATGCCGAGGTATGTTCATCCATTTTGCTGTGATCTGGATAGCCTGCTGATCGTGAGCCGCAGCAGGATGGATGGATATATGTATATATATATGTATGGATATATATATATGTGTGTGTGTATGTGTATATATATATATATATACAATATTTGGGTATATTTTCTAATAATGTCTGTACTGTAAACCTTGAGTTGTTAAAGTTCATGTGCACCTCTCTCCTCAAGTGTGTATGTGTGTGTGTATGAGTGGATGTGACTGTTTGTCATTTTAACTGTAAAATCAAATCAAATATATTTGCACAAAAAAAAAAGTGAGATGAAATATTTCAAATAAGGGTGATATTTGCTTCTTTTCTGTCTGATAAGATCATTCTTCTCACTAAGCAGATTTGATGTTAGTGTTTCATTTGTTTTAAGGGTTTTGCTCCTAAATGATCTCAGTAAGATATTACAGCTTGTTGCTGAGATGTTATAGAATAGAATAAAATACAATAGAATGGACTTTATTGTCATTATATTTGCATAGAACGAGATTAAGGACTCCAACTTAAGGTGCGGTAGTGGAAACAAATATGGGCACGAGAGGTAATAAAGGAAAAACTATCAATTGAAATAAACAGACTACAATCCAATAAAAATAAGAAGCAATCCTGTACAATATACAAAACACTATAGAAATACAAAATACTGTACAATATACAGAACACTATAGAAATACAAAATACTGTACAATATACAGAACAAGACAAGAGTACCAAAGTAATAAATAATAATCAGTGTCGGACGTATTGCACTTGAAGGGAATAAGCGGTAGAAAATGGATGGATGGGTAGTATTGCACAGTAGGGTATTAGGGTAGGATATTGTATAGGGGTGAATTATTATTATTATTATTATTATTTTTATTATTATTATTATTAAGTTAGAGTTCAACATGGTGACAGCTCTGGGAAAGAAGCTGTCTCTGAGTCTGTTTGTTCTGGCTCTGATGCACCTGAAGCGCCTGCCCGATGGTAGCAGGTGGAACAGGTGGAAGCCGGGGTGTGTGCTGTCCTTGGTGATGCTTTTTGCTTTGTTGAGGTACCGGGAGTTATGTCAATCCTTCAAGGAGGGCAGGGGGCAGCCGATGATTTTTTGTGGAGACTTGATGACCCTCTGAATCGCCTGTTTGTCTGCTTCGGTGCAGCTGGCGTACCACACTCTTATGACCTATATTGAGTAAAACATGCTTGAAACTAGAATATCAACTGTTGCAAATCTGTGTCATCAGCACAAGTAGAAAACTGCTTTTTTAAAGTAAAAAATGTCTTACTTCAAGCATGAAAAAAAAAATCATGATGCCGAACGCATATCGTTACGTCAAGATAATGGCCTTAGCGTTTACTTCATGTAAGAATACTCTTCAACATATTGAGGAAAATGGTCTCTTTTTTTCTACCAAGAAAAGTGCACTTGTTATTAGTGAGAATATACTTACTTTAAGGTATTTTTTGGTCCATAGAGGTTTGCTAATTTGACCTGTTTTGGAAAGTCTTGACAAGATAAACCTTCTTCTTTTATTGGCAGATAATATTGCTAAATACCCCTAATTTTAGTTTGTTTTTTTCTCGTTTTTGAACACTGACTTTTTGCAGTGCAGGATGTTTCCTAGCAGTTTGAAGCCATGTCTGAAGGGTTCCGAGGTGGAATGTTCTGCGCTGGCCGATGGCGGGGGGGGGGCACTGCACCGCATGCCCATGGTGACGAGGAAACAGCTGACGCAGGCAACAACGGCATAGACCAACATCTGAAGGATGACAGGTGAACATTTATTTTTACCTTGAGATCCTTTAATCAGCTATTCAGTAATTCTATATAACTCACCAAAAGTGGGAGTTGTGCCGTGCGAGCGATCTTTGGAGACGCCATGTTGGCGATGAGGATGCCCAGCGGGTTGGCTGTGGAGGAACAGCGGGCTAAAGATGATCACCTCCATGTCAAGTGTCTCCCATAAAATTGCTCATAGACACCTTGTAACTCACTTGGTCTGCCAGAGCATAAGACCATGTAGCAGGAAGGGATCAGTGTTGCCAACGTAACCACTTTCTTGCTATATTGAGTAATCAGACCTCTTTTTCCAAAAAGTGACTCATCCATTGGAAAGACTTTTGTAGACCATGAATGCATGTGACCAGCGAGTGCATCTGTGGGCCCCTCCCACATCTAAAATCACTCTAGGGATGTAACCATGAATGGTATTAATGATAACCGCGGTAAAACACCCCACAGTTAGTATTACCATTTTAAAGGGCGGTACAGCTTGGTTGGTAGAGCGGCCGTGCCAGCAACTTGAGGGTTCCAGGTTCGATCCCCGCTTGCGCCATCCTGGTCCAGTGGTTCTCAAATAATAGGACCTCTTTAAATACTTGACAGTTTGAAGCAGTTTTCAATAGAAGTAGTGAATTCAATAATGAATTAATGTTTTACAATATATATTTACATATGTAATAATATTGACCAATATTCTTGTAAATTTATAGTGAATTTAAAAGTACATTCGTTAATTGTGGAACTGTGACAACACTCATTCTAAACATGAATGTTTTGCATTTCATGTTTTTTTACAGCCATTTATGCAAAATATTGGATTATTCCAAGGCAAACCACCGCCGCCAACAAATACACTATATTGCCAAAAGTATCTGGCCACCTGCCTTGACTCACATATGAACTTGAAGTGCCATATCATTCCTAACCCATAGCGTTCAATATGATGTGGGTCCACCTTTTGCAGCTATTACAGCTTCAACTTTTCTGGGAAGGCTGTCCACAAGGTTGCCGAGTGTCTTTATAGGAATTTTCCACCATTCTTCCAAAAGCGCATTGGGGAGGTCACACACTGATGTTGGTGGAGAAGGCCTGGCTCTCAGTCTCCATTCTAATTCATCCCAAAGGTGTTCTATTGGGTTCAGGTCAGGACTCTGTGCAGGCCAGTCAAGTTCAGCTGCATCAGACTCTGTCATCCATGCCTTTATGGCCCTTGCTTTGTGCAGTGGTGCACAATCATGTTAGGAGCGTGGAATTGTCCAAAAGGTTTTGGTATCCTGGAGTATTCAAAGTTCCTTTCACTGGAACTAAGGGGCCAAGCCCAACTCCTGAAAACCAACACCACACCGTCATTTCTCCGCTGACCCCTCTCTGTCAGTTTACATGGTCTACTAATTGGTGGCTGAGTTGATGTTGTTCCCAAACTCTTCCATTTTCTTATAATAAAGCCGACAGTTGACTTTGGAATATTTAGGAGCGAGGAAATTTCGCCACTGGATTTGTTGCAAAGGTGGCGTCCAATGACAGTTCCACGCTGGAAATCACTGAGAGCGGCCCATTCTTTCACAAATGTTTGTAAAAACAGTCTCCATGCCTAAGTGCTTGATTCTATACACCTGCGGCCGGGCCAAGTGATTAGGACACCTGATTCTCATCATTTGGATGGCTGGCCAAATACTTTTGGCAATATAGTGTAGATTGCAGTCCTGTGGGGGAAACACTTCCACATTTCTCACTCACCCATGGAGGCCATCATGTTGGCCGTGGCTCGCTGGTGATCGGGGAACCACAACGCCGCCATCTTGGTGGGCGTGAAGATGATGAGCGGCTGCGCCACCGCTGCCAGCGTCTGACCGAAAAACACCACCGTCGAAGCTTTCTTCTGCATAAGAAGTGGAAAAATTCTCTGTTTTCCCGAAATTCCGTATTACCATTTGTCATTTCAACATGTTATTACTTCAACAATTCTCCACCGATTGAGAAATTGTCCAAGACATCAATACATTTAGATTAGATACTACTTTATTTATTCCTTCAGGAGAGTAAATGCCTTGGCAGAAGACACCTCCTGATTAAATGTAAAACTACAAAGAGCAGACTGCCAAAGATGCCTATACCGCAGGATTTCTTATTTTTCAAATAATCATCAAATGTCGCCGTTGACATCAGTGATGCTATTCGGACCAGAAATTATATATTTAGTAAGTAGAGAGAATAAAGAAGGAGACCGGGCAACAGCTGCCCTGCCCTGCCCTACCCTGTAGGGAATTTTAATGTCCAGCAGATGTCAGTATTTAGTGACACAGGATCAATACAGTCTATAAATGTGTCAAAAGGCTGTGCAACGCCTCATCAACCCATCACTAACAATCACACAGGTCAGGTAATGTCAAGACTTTAATCTACACTGGACATAGGCAGTCTTCTTTACTGTCAAAGACTTTTTGACAAATCAATCAAACGGAGCCCCCAGTCAAATGACAAATTCAGTATTACTTTTCAACAGACATTTATTTAATATTGTTGTTTGTGGTCTGGACATTTGACACAGGAATTTAACTTTTCCACACACCATCCTGAATCACGGTTTCAATCGTAGTCCATGTTAACTACCAAACCGTAACTTAAAAGGGTTGGTTGAACAACTATAAGGACTAGCAGGTCATTGCCAATGGTGCTAATAGGCACAGTACCCATGGACTAAGTTTTGGGGAAATTCCTAATGAAATCAATGGGACATCCTTCAAAGTTCCACTTATTCCGTCTGATTCCAACTGTTCCAACTTCAGGAGTTGTGTGCTTGATTTCAACAATGCTAAAATAATTCCGAGATTTCAGTTCATCATCAGCATTGGAGCAATCACATGCAATTCCTTCAGGAATTGCCTCATCTAGTTTTTAATGTTTAATAAAAATAATGATAAAAAAAGATACAATACAACATTTCGAAGTTTTAACCTATTCAAACCATTCCACCTTCGACTCATTGCACCATTCTGGAAATTCAAACTTCCCCTTTTCCTTGTCAAAAAAAGTTGAGGATTTTCCAGAATTCCTGCTTTTCCGAAGCCCTATTTCCACCCTTTTTCTGGCGACTACACCTTCCACATTTTTCAACGTGTTTTAACTGTTCCACCGTCGAAGCTTTTTTCAGCATAAGAAGTGGAAAAATTCTCTGTTTTCCCGAAATTCCGTATTACCATTTGTCATTTCAACATGTTATTACTTCAACAATTCTCCAGCGATTGAAAAATTGTCCAAGACATCAATAAATTTAGATTAGATACTACTTTATTTATTCCTTCAGGAGAGTAAATGCCTTGGCAGAAGACACCTCCTGCCAAAGATGCCTATACCGCAGGATTTACAATTTTTCAAATGATCATCAAATGTTGCCGTTGACATCAGTGATGCTGTTTGGAACAGAAATGATATATTTAGTAAGTAGAAAGAAAAAACAAGGAGCCCGGGCAACAGCAGCGAAGGGCTGCCCGGCCGCCGGGCAGCCCATGCATGCTGTGCCCTCCGGGCAACAGCAGCGAAGGGCTGCCCGGCCTAAATGCCTAAATGATGCCTAAATCAGTCATTATTACATTTTAGAGCGTTTCTTTTATTCATTGCGACATTTTTTTTTTTTTTTAGGATCCATATGCAGGGTCTTACAGGGTCACTAAGTTTTTAAGGTTGCAGCCCATGCATGCTGTGCCCTCCGGGCAACAGCAGCAAAGGGCTGCCCGGCCACCGACTGGCTGCGTAGTCCTTATAGCTGTTCTACCAACCTTTTTAAGTAACGGTTGGGTAGTTAACATGGGTGCCAATTGCCTCGTACCTTAGTAGCTGTTTAGCCAACCCTTTTAAGTTACGGTTTTAAGAAGTACCAAGTGTTGAAACCGTGGGTCAGAATGGTGTGTGTAAAAGCAAAATGCCTGTGTCAGTCTCCCAGCATTGGAGTGTTCATATACAATTCCTTCAGGAATGGCCTCATTTACTTTTAAATGTTTAATTAAAAAGGAAAATAACTATAAATAAAGATACAACAATACAATGGTTCCACATTGTTTAACCTATTACACCATTTTGGAAAGTCCAGGATTTTCCAAAATTCTTGCTTCTACAAAGTCTT
Source organism: Nerophis ophidion (assembly GCF_033978795.1). Taxonomy (NCBI): domain Eukaryota; kingdom Metazoa; phylum Chordata; class Actinopteri; order Syngnathiformes; family Syngnathidae; genus Nerophis; species Nerophis ophidion. Next base: position 3,184,778 of record NC_084638.1, read on the forward strand.
CTTTGCAGCGATTACTCTTTTCACAGTTTTCAACATGTTACAACTTTCAGAGTCCAAGGGTTTTGGTATTAATCGAACATTGACGGTCTACTTCACTGTTTGGGCAGCTCATCAAAATCACCAGTCGATGGTAAAACCAATATCGAATGTCACATTTTAATAGAGCATTTGTCAAAAAGTTTGCTTTCACAATTTTACTGTCAGGGAGACTGACAAGGGCATTTAGCTTTTCCACACACCATCCTGACTCACGGTTTCAACGATTGGTACTTGTTAAAACTGTAACTTAAAATGGTTTGCTGAACAGCTATCAAGGTTCGATGCAATAGGCGCCCATGATAACTACCCAACCGTAACTTAAAAAGGTTGGTTGAGCAGGTATAACGACTATGCGGCCAGATTCCCAGGTGACTGGGCATTTCATTGCTACTGTTGCCCAGAGGGCACAGTATGCATGGGCTGCCTGTGCAATATCTCAATTCCTGGTTATTCTGAATGATAATTAGTGGGAGACCCGACAACACTGATGCATCGACATCTGCGTCGAGCTCAATGAACCAAACACTGTGTCGGTGTGCAGTAACAGCAAATCCTTTCGATAGCTCAGTTGATAAAGTGGAAAGCTGTATTAGCTTATGCTGAGTTCTTTAGGGCACTGGTTCAAATCCAGCTCGATGGATCACTCATTACGTTTTTACCATGAATTGATTAACGTGGAATCCGACCCCGACTTAAGTTGAAAAACTTATTCGGGTGTTACCATTTAGTGGTCAATTGTACAGAATATGTACTGAACTGTGCAATCTACTAATAAAAGTTTCAATCAATCAATCAATAGTGCGTATTCAGAGCGCATGTGTAAAAAAAAAAAAAAAAATCCCAGTCCACAACTATCCTCATTCACAACACGTTCTCTTAGATTTCCATGTTATGATACATGTTCACATTATTTATTGACTGTATCTAAAAAGTATTTAAAAAAATATGGTATTATTTAAATGAAGATATGAAATAATCCTAAATGAAATTCAATGACTTGGTTTATATTATTGGATATACTCGGTCATAAAATCAGTGTCAGTTGAGTTGCTCCATAGATTTCCTGTAGGGAATTTTAATGTCCAGCAGATGTCAGTATTTACTGACACAGGATCAATACAGTCTATAAATGTGTCAAAAGGCTGTGCAACGCCTCATCAACCCATCACTAACAATCACACAGGTCAGGTAATGTCAAGACTTTAATCTACACTGGACATAGGCAGTCTTCTTTACTGTCAAAGACTTTTTGACAAATCAATCAAACAGAGCCCCCAGTTAAATGACAAATTCAGTATTACTTTTTAACAGACATTTATTTAATCTTGTTGTTTGTGGTCTGGACATTTGACACAGGAATTTAACTTTTCCACACACCATCCTGAATCACGGTTTCAATCGTAGTCCATGTTAACTACCAAACCGTAACTTAAAAGGGTTGGTTGAACAACTATAAGGACTAGCAGGTCATTGCTAATGTTGCTAATAGGCACAGATCTCATGGACTAAGTTTTGGGGAAATTCCTATTGAAATCAATGGGACATCCTTCAAAGTTCCACTTATTCCGTCTGATTCCAACTGTTCCAACTTCAAAATTTTCAGACTCTTCAGGAATTGTGTGCTTGATTTCAACAATGCTAAAATAATTCCGGGATTCCAGTTCATCATCAGCATTGGAGCAATCACACGCAATTCCTTCAGGAATTGCCTCATCTAGTTTTTAATGTTTAATAAAAAATAAAAATAACGATAAAAAAAGATACAATACAACATTTCGAAGTTTTAACCTATTCAAACCATTCCACCTTCGACTCATTGCACCATTCTGGAAATTCAAACTTCCCCTTTTCCTTGTCAAAAAAAGTTGAGGATTTTCCAGAATTCCTGCTTTTCCGAAGCCCTATTTCCACCCTTTTTCTGGCGACTACACCTTCCACATTTTTCAACGCGTTTTAACTTTTCCACCGTCGAAGCTTTCTTCTGCATAAGAAGTGGAAAAATTCTCTGTTTTCCCGAAATTCCGTATTACCATTTGTCATTTCAACATGTTATTACTTCAACAATTCTCCACCGATTGAAAAATTGTCCAAGACATCAATAAATTTAGATTAGATACTACTTTATTTATTCCTTCAGGAGAGTAAATGCCTTGGCAGAAGACACCTCCTGCCAAAGATGCCTATACCGCAGGATTTTTAATTTTTCAAATGATCATCAAATGTTGCCGTTGACATCATTTTTATGCACTGAAATTTTTTACACTGAATTTTTTTCAAGCTGAATTTTTTTACACTGAATTTTTTTACACAGAATTTTTTTTATGCTGAATTTTTATACCCTAAAACTTTATACACAACACTTTTATACGCCGAAATTGTTTTCACTGAATTTTTATGCACTGAAATTTTTTACACTCAATTTCTACACAGAATTTTTTTTGCACTGAATTTTTTTCACATTCGTTTTTTCACACTGATTTTTTTTTCGCTGAATTTTTATACACCAAATTTTTATACACAGAATTTTTTACGCTGAAATTTTTCACACCTAATTTTCTTTACGCTGAAATCATACACTAAATTTTTATATACTGATTTTTTTTACATTAAATGTTTATACACTGAATTTATTTACAAATACTTTTTTTACACTTAATTGTTATACATTGCATTTTTTTTACACTGAATTTTTACACACTGACTTTTTATTCACAAAAATTTTTTACACTAAATTTTTATCAAGCTGAATTTTTTTACACTGAATTTTTTTTATGCTGAATTTTTACACCCTGAATTTTTATAACACAACACTTTTATACGCTGACATTTTTTTCACTGAATTTTTATGCACTGAAATTATTTACAGTCAATTTTTACACACAGAATTTTTTTTTGCACTGAATTTTTTTCACATTTATTTTTTTACACTGATTTTTTTTACGCTGAATTTTTATACACCAAAATTATATACGCTAAAATTTTTACTATGAATATTTATAGACAAAACATTTTTTACGCTGAAATTTTTCACACCTAATTTTCTTTACGCAGAAATCATACACTAAATTTTTATATACTGATATTTTTTACATCAAATATTTATACACTGAATTTCTTTACAAATACTTTTTTTTACATTGCATTTTTTTACCCTGATTTTTTACACACTGAATTTTTGTGCACTGAAATTTTTACCACTGAATTGTTTTACGCTGAATTTTTTGCACTGATTTTTTTTATGTTGAATATTTTTACACTGAATTTTTTTGACGCTACATTTTTATACTCTGAATTTTAATACACTGAATTTTTTTACACCAATTTTTTGTACTGAATTTTTTTACACTGAATTTTTATACATTGCATTTTTTTACACTGAATATATAATTCTTTGTTGATTGAGTACAAAAAAATGCAGATGATTGTGTGTGTGTTGATGTTATTACATCATGTGTCCACAGGGGGCAGTGTAGTGTTGGTCACACACGCACAGGTGTGGGGGATTACAGGTATTAGCTGGGAGTTCATGTGTTTGCTTTTGTGTTTGTTTTACAAGGGAAAAAAAAGCTCCATCCCCTTGGAAAAGAAGGAAAGAAGGGAAGAATAATGTGGATTTATTGAGGAGAAAGAGAAGTAAATATTTGGTGGCGTTTAAGAAGTGTTTGTGTTCCACCTGCATGACAAGATGAGGACTTTTTTTAAGGCAGCACTTCCAACAAGAAGAAGATGAGGACATGTTTGAGGCAGCACTTCCAACAAGAAGAAGATGAGGACATGTTTGAGGCAGCACTTCCAACAAGAAGAAGAAGATGAGGACATGTTTGAGGCAGCACTTCCAACAAGAAGAAGATGAGGACATGTTTGAGGCAGCACTTCCAACAAGAAGAAGATGAGGATATGTTTGAGGCAGCACTTCCAACAAGAAGAAGATGAGGACATGTTTGAGGCAGCACTTCCAACAAGAAGAAGATGAGGACATGTTTGAGGCAGCACTTCCAACAAGAAGAAGAAGATGAGGACATGTTTGAGGCAGCACTTCCAACAAGAAGAAGATGAGGACATGTTTGAGGCAGCACTTCCAACAAGAAGAAGATGAGGACATGTTTGAGGCAGCACTTCCAACAAGAAGAAGAAGATGAGGACATGTTTGAGGCAGCACTTCCAACAAGAAGAAGATGAGGACATGTTTGAGGCAGCACTTCCAACAAGAAGAAGATGAGGACATGTTTGAGGCAGCACTTCCAACAAGAAGAAGATGAGGACATGTTTGAGGCAGCACTTCCAACAAGAAGAAGATGAGGACATGTTTGAGGCAGCACTTCCAACAAGAAGAAGAAGATGAGGACATGTTTGAGGCAGCACTTCCAACAAGAAGAAGATGAGGACATGTTTGAGGCAGCACTTCCAACAAGAAGAAGATGAGGACATGTTTGAGGCAGCACTTCCAACAAGAAGAAGATGAGGACATGTTTGAGGCAGCACTTCCAACAAGAAGAAGATGAGGACATGTTTGAGGCAGCACTTCCAACAAGAAGAAGATGAGGACATGTTTGAGGCAGCACTTCCAACAAGAAGAAGAAGATGAGGACATGTTTGAGGCAGCACTTCCAACAAGAAGAAGATGAGGACATGTTTGAGGCAGCACTTCCAACAAGAAGAAGATGAGGACATGTTTGAGGCAGCACTTCCAACAAGAAGAAGGACTAGAAGTGACGTCATACCTGAGGTGAGTGCAAACTGTGAAAGAGGTGACTTGTCTTAAAGCGACAGTACACCCGTTTAAATGAGTGACATGCAATGAAAGATGTCTCGGAGACAAGAAGAAGGACAACTAGTCTTAAAGGAATAATATTCATGGCTGAAAAACTGCAAAAGAAGAGACAAAATAATCTAAATGTTGAATAAATCTGAACACATTTAAATAATGAGTTAAATGTGTCATTAATTATTGTTATTGAATAAATTGTATCATAGGAAACATTAATTTATTTAATTATGAATTACAATTTAATGATTTATTTATGTAATGATTTAAGAAATTATTGATTTAATTATTTAATGGTTGAAGTAATGATTAAATTATGGTTTTAATATTTAATGATACAAATAATGATTAATTTAATGTGATATGTATTTTCACAATTTAATTAATTATTTAATGATTTAATGGTGTAATATTTAATTTAATGATTCAAATTGTTTAATTTAATTATTTATTGATCAAATTAAGTATTGATTCAATGATGTCATATTTAATTTAATGAGTCAAATTATTTAATGATTCAAACATGCTTTAACTCTTTGATTAAATTAAAAATTGAAGCACATTTCACGATTTCATGTATTTATTATGATTTGAATAATTAATCATTTAATGATTCAAGTAATGATTACATTACATTTTTACATTTAATTTAATGATCTAATAATGATTATTTTAATGCGTTATGTATTTAATTTAATTTCACAATTTAATCACTTATTTTAATGATTTAAGTAAGTATTAAATATTATTAATATTAATTATTTAAGTATTAATATTTAATTTATGATTCAAATACTTGTTTAATGAATACTTTGATTATTTATTGATTCATTTAAGTATTGATTCAATGATCTAATATTTAATTTAGTGAATCAAATTATTTAATGATTCAAATAATTATTTATGATTGATTTAACTATTTGATTAATTTAATATAATCTAAGCTTATTTCAATGGTTCCATTATATAATTATTTTTTTAAATAATTAATAATAATTTCGCCACACCTCCTGTGTGTGTGTGTGTGTGTGTGTGTGTGTGTGTGTGTGTGTGTGTGTGTGTGTGTGTGTGTGTGTGTGTGTGTGTGACAATCATTGGTACTTTAATTTTTTTTGTGTGTTTTTTTTTTCTCCATATAATGTGAAAGCTGTGTAATGGTTTGTGTGTTTTTGTGTGTTTTTGTGTGTGTTGCTGCATACAGATAATGAACTGTTATTATCCCAGGAGAAGGAATTAGACAAATGTGTACAATTTGTCACGATATTGTCTTCTCACAACATGAAATGCAATCATCCTAAATGTGAGGCAAAATCTGCCCAATTGGTTTCTTTTCTCTTTTTTTTAACAAATCTTTGTTTACATGCCAATAATATGCAAGATGTAATTATTTATTATATTAAAATAAATCAATTCCCCAAAATGCATAAAAAACAAAAGTAACTTAATCAAACAATATTACAAATTATATATATATATATTATATTGATAAATGCATTCCTCCTATGCAAGTTTATGGATTGTCAATATTTGCAACCTGAAAATGATTATTTTTCTCATCAATCTTGCAAACTTTTCTCTTCAGAGATGCTAGTGTGTGTGTGTGTGTGTGTGTGTGTGTGTGTGTGTGTGTGTGTGTGTGTGTGTGTGTGTGTGTGTGTGTGTGTGTGTGTGTGCAGCACAAGTCAATTGGTTGTTGTGGCTGTGAGTTTATTTGTTGCTAATCAGACTAATGATCCCGCGGGTGTCTGCTTAAGTGTAAAACAACATTTAGAGTGCGAGCAGGAAGTGTGCACACATGATGCTACAGTTTGTGTGCAAGGAAGGGAGAAAAGAATGAAATAGATCATGATAATAATATTAATAATGATGCTAATAACAGCAGTAGTCATGTGTTGTTTATGCCAGGAAGTCAAATGTTGGCTCATAGAAACAGGAACTTAAACTAGGGCTCTCTAAACCTTTTTAGAAATCAAAGCATCTCAAACTTTTTCATTTTCAAAACCAATGTTTTTTATTTATTATTATTATTTTTTTTTGTAAGCTTCAAGGCTTCCCTCAAGTTTTGCCCCGAGGACCCAAAGGTGTCTCAGTCATTAAAGTGTTTTTTTAATGCTTAAATTCTTATCTAACGTTGGCTCCGTCAATATAAGGTTTTAATATTTTTGCTTTATGCCTTTTATGTTTTGTTCATGGAAGAAATATGCATTATATATATCACCTTGAGGGGAATATTTAATTAGTAATTCATTTTACAGGAAACATACGAAAATATGCAAAATGTTCCTCCAATATATTCAAAATGGAATATTTCATTTGAATCCCAAATCATTTTAGTGAACCAGCTACAAATCATCTTCATATATATATATATATATATATATATATATATATATATATATATATATATATATATATATATGTGTTAGGGTTAGGGTTAGGGTGTGATACATGACGTGTGATACATGATGTGTGATACATGATGTGTTATACATGATGTTTGATACATGACGTGTGATACATGATGTGTGATACATGATGTGTGATACATGTTGTGTGATACATGATGTGTGATACATTATGTGTGATACATGATGTGTGATTAATGATGTGGTACACATGATGTTTGATACATGATGTGTGATACATGATGTGTGATATATGATGTGGTACACATGATGTGTGATACATGATGTGTGATACATGATGTGTGATACATGATGTGTGATACAGGATGTGTGATACATGATGTGTGATATATGATGTGTGATACATGATGTGTGATACATGACATGTGATACATGATGTGTAATACATGATGTGTGATACATGATGTGTGATACATGATGTTTGATACATGATGTGTGATACATGACGTGTGATACATGATGTGTGATACGTGATGTGTGATACATGATGTGTGATACATGACGTGTGATACATGATGTGTGATACATGATGTTTGATACATGATGTGTGATACGAGATGTGTGATACATGATGTGTGATACATGACGTGTGATACATGATGTGTGATACATGACGTGTGATACATGATGTGTGATACATGATGTGTGATACATGATGTGTGATACATGATGTGTTATATATGATGTGTGATATATGATGTCTGATACATGATGTGTGATACATGATGTGTGATACATGATGTGTGATACATGACGTGTGATACATGACGTGTGATACATGATGTGTGATACATGATGTGTGATACATGATGTTTGATACATGACGTTCGATATATGATGTGTGATACATGATGTGTGATACATGATGTGTGTTATATGATGTGTGATACATGATGTTTGATACATGACGTTCGATATATGATGTGTGATACATAATGTGTGATATATGATGTGTGATACATGACGTGTGATACATGATGTGTGATACATGATGTGTGATACATGATGTTTGATACATGACGTTCAAATTATGATGTGTGATACATGATGTGTGATACATGATGTGTGATACATGATGTGTGATACATGACGTGTGATACATGATGTGTGATACATGATGTGTGATACATGATGTTTGATACATGACGTTCGATTTATGATGTGTGATACATGATGTGTGATACATGATGTGTGATACATGATGTGTGATACATGATGTGTGATACATGATGTGTGATACATGATGTGTGATACGTGATGTGTGATGCATGATGTGTGATATATGATGTGTGATACATGATGTGTGATACATGATGTGTGATACATGATGTGTGATACATAATATGTGATATATGATGTGTGATACATGATGTGTGATACATGATGTGTGATATATGATGTGTGATACATGATGTGTGATACATGATGTGTGATACATGATGTGTGATATATGATGTGTGATACATGATGTGTGATACATGATGTGTGATACATGACGTGTGATACATGATGTGTGATACATGATGTGTGATACATGATGTTTGATACATGATGTGTGATACATGATGTGTGATACATGATGTGTGATACATGATGTGTGACACATGATGTGTGATACATGATGTGTGATACATGATGTGTGATACATGATGTTTGATACATGATGTGTGATACATGATGTGTGATACATGATGTTTGATACATGATGTGTGATACATGATGTGTGATACATGATGTGTGACACATGATGTGTGATACATGATGTGTGATACATGATTTGTGATTCATGATGTGTGATAAATGATGTTTGATACATGATGTGTGATACATGATGTGTGATACATGATGTGTGATACATGATGTGTGATACATGATGTGTGATACATAATGTGTGATATATGATGTGTGATACATGATGTGTGATACATGATGTGTGATATATGATGTGTGATACATGATGTGTGATACATGATGTGTGATACATGATGTGTGATATATGATGTGTGATACATGATGTGTGATGCATGATGTGTGATACATGATGTTTGATACATGATGTGTGATACATGATGTGTGATACATGATGTTTGATACATGATGTGTGACACATGATGTGTGATACATGATGTGTGATACATGATGTGTGATACATGATGTTTGATACATGATGTGTGATACATGATGTGTGATACATGATGTGTGACACATGATGTGTGATACATGATGTGTGATACATGATGTGTGATACATGATGTGTGATACATGATGTGTGATACATGACGTGTGATACATGATGTTTGATACATGATGTGTGATACATGATGTTTGATACATGATGTGTGATACATGATGTTTGATACATGATGTGTGATACATGATGTGTGATACATGACGTGTGATACATGATGTGTGATACATGATGTGTGATACATGATGTTTGATACATGATGTGTGATACATGATGTGTGATACATGATGTGTGATATATGATGTGTGATACATGATGTGCGATACATGATGTGTGATACATGATGTGTGATACATGATGTGTGACACATGATGTGTGATACATGATGTTTGATACATGATGTGTGATACATGATGTGTGATATATGATGTGTGATACATGATGTGTGATACATGATGTGTGATACATGATGTGTGACACATGATGTGTGATACATGATGTGTGATACATGACGTGTGATACATGATGTTTGATACATGATGTGTGATACATGATGTTTGATACATGATGTGTGATACATGATGTGTGATATATGATGTGTGATACATGATGTGTGATACATGATGTGTGATACATGATGTGTGATACATGACGTGTGATACATGATGTTTGATACATGATGTGTGATACAGGATGTTTGATACATGATGTGTGATACATGATGTGTGATATATGATGTGTGATACATGATGTGTGATACATGATGTTTGATACATGATGTGTGATACATGATGTGTGATACATGATGTGTCATACATGATGTGTGATACATGATGTGTGACACATGATGTGTGATACATGATGTGTGATACATGATCTGTGATACGTGATGTGTGATACATGATGTGTGATAAATGATGTGTGATACATGATGTGTGATACATGATGTGTGATACATGATTTGTGATACATGATGTGTCATACATGATGTGTGATACATGATGTTTGACACATGATGTGTGATGCATGATGTTTGATACATGATGTGTGATACATGATGTGTGATATATGATGTGTGATACATGATGTGTGATATATGATGTGTGATACATGACGTGTGATACATGATGTGTGATACATGATGTTTGATACATGATGTGTGATACATGATGTGTGATACATGATGTGTGATATATGATGTGTGATACATGATGTGTGATACATGACGTGTGATACATGATGTGTGATACATTACGTGTGATACATGATGTGTGATATATGATGTGTGATATATGATGTGTGATAAATGATGTGTGATACATGACGTGTGATACATGATGTGTGATACATGATGTGTGATACATGATGTGTGATACATGACGTGTGATACATGATGTGTGATACATGATGTTTGATACATGATGTATGATGCATGATGTGTGATACATGATGTGTGATACATGATGTGTGATGCATGATGTGTGATATATGATGTGCGATACATGATGTGTGATACATGATGTGTGATTCATGATGTGTGATATATGATGTGTGATACATGATGTGTGATACATGATGTGTGATGCATGATGTGTGATACATGATGTGTGATACATGATGTGTGATACATGATGTGTGATATATGATGTGTGATACAAGATGTGTGATACATGATGTGTGATGCATGATGTGTGATTAATGATGTTTGATACATGATGTGTGATACATGATGTGTGATACATGATGTGTGATACATGATGTTTGATACATGATGTGTGATACATGATGTGTGATACATGATGTGTGATACATGATGTTTGATACATGATGTGTGATACATGATGTGTGATACATGATGTGTGACACATGATGTGTGATACATGATGTGTGATACATGATGTGTGATACATGATGTGTGATACATGACGTGTGATACATGATGTTTGATACATGATGTGTGATACATGATGTTTGATACATGATGTGTGATACATGATGTGTGATACATGACGTGTGATACATGATGTTTGATACATGATGTGTGATACATGATGTTTGATACATGATGTGTGATACATGATGTTTGATACATGATGTGTGATACATGATGTTTGATACATGATGTGTGATACATGATGTGTGATACATGACGTGTGATACATGATGTTTGATACATGATGTGTGATACATGATGTTTGATACATGATGTGTGATACATGATGTTTGATACATGATGTGTGATACATGATGTTTGATACATGATGTGTGATACATGATGTGTGATACATGACGTGTGATACATGATGTTTGATACATGATGTGTGATACATGATGTGTGATACATGATGTGTGATACATGATGTGTGATACATGACGTGTGATACATGATGTTTGATACATGATGTGTGATACATGATGTTTGATACATGATGTGTGATACATGATGTGTGATACATGATGTGTGATATATGATGTGTGATACATGATGTGCGATACATGATGTGTGATACATGATGTGTGATACATGATGTGTGACACATGATGTGTGATACATGATGTTTGATACATGATGTGTGATACATGATGTGTGATACATGATGTGTGATATATGATGTGTGATACATGATGTGTGATACATGATGTGTGATACATGATGTGTGATACATGATTTGTGATACATGATGTTTGATACATGATGTGTGATACAGGATGTTTGATACATGATGTGTGATACATGATGTGTGATATATGATGTGTGATACATGATGTGTGATACATGATGTTTGATACATGATGTGCTATACATGATGTGTGATACATGATGTGTCATACATGATGTGTGATACATGATGTGTGACACATGATGTGTGATACATGATGTGTGATACATGATCTGTGATACGTGATGTGTGATACATGATGTGTGATACATGATGTGTGATACATGATGTGTGATACATGATGTGTGATACATGATGTGTGATACATGATTTGTGATACATGATGTGTCATACATGATGTGTGATACATGATGTGTGATATATGATGTGTGATACATGATGTGTGATATATGATGTGTGATACATGACGTGTGATACATGATGTGTGATACATGATGTGTGATACATGATGTGTGATACATGACGTGTGATACATGATGTGTGATATATGATGTGTGATATATGATGTGTGATACATGATGTGTGATACATGACGTGTGATACATGATGTGTGATACATGATGTGTGATACATGATGTGTGATACATGACGTGTGATACATGATGTGTGATACATGATGTGTTATACATGATGTTTGATACATGACGTGTGATACATGATGTGTGATACATGATGTGTGATACATGTTGTGTGATACATGATGTGTGATACATTATGTGTGATACATGATGTGTGATTAATGATGTGGTACACATGATGTTTGATACATGATGTGTGATACATGATGTGTGATATATGATGTGGTACACATGATGTGTGATACATGATGTGTGATACATGATGTGTGATACATGATGTGTGATACAGGATGTGTGATACATGATGTGTGATATATGATGTGTGATACATGATGTGTGATACATGACATGTGATACATGATGTGTAATACATGATGTGTGATACATGATGTGTGATACATGATGTTTGATACATGATGTGTGATACATGACGTGTGATACATGATGTGTGATACGTGATGTGTGATACATGATGTGTGATACATGACGTGTGATACATGATGTGTGATACATGATGTTTGATACATGATGTGTGATACGAGATGTGTGATACATGATGTGTGATACATGACGTGTGATACATGATGTGTGATACATGACGTGTGATACATGATGTGTGATACATGATGTGTGATACATGATGTGTGATACATGATGTGTTATATATGATGTGTGATATATGATGTGTGATACATGATGTGTGATACATGATGTGTGATACATGATGTGTGATACATGACGTGTGATACATGACGTGTGATACATGATGTGTGATACATGATGTGTGATACATGATGTTTGATACATGACGTTCGATATATGATGTGTGATACATGATGTGTGATACATGATGTGTGTTATATGATGTGTGATACATGATGTTTGATACATGACGTTCGATATATGATGTGTGATACATAATGTGTGATATATGATGTGTGATACATGACGTGTGATACATGATGTGTGATACATGATGTGTGATACATGATGTTTGATACATGACGTTCAAATTATGATGTGTGATACATGATGTGTGATACATGATGTGTGATACATGATGTGTGATACATGACGTGTGATACATGATGTGTGATACATGATGTGTGATACATGATGTTTGATACATGACGTTCGATTTATGATGTGTGATACATGATGTGTGATACATGATGTGTGATACATGATGTGTGATACATGATGTGTGATACATGATGTGTGATACATGATGTGTGATACATGATGTGTGATACATGATGTGTGATGCATGATGTGTGATATATGATGTGTGATACATGATGTGTGATACATGATGTGTGATACATGATGTGTGATACATAATATGTGATATATGATGTGTGATACATGATGTGTGATACATGATGTGTGATATATGATGTGTGATACATGATGTGTGATACATGATGTGTGATACATGATGTGTGATATATGATGTGTGATACATGATGTGTGATACATGATGTGTGATACATGACGTGTGATACATGATGTGTGATACATGATGTGTGATACATGATGTTTGATACATGATGTGTGATACATGATGTGTGATACATGATGTGTGATACATGATGTGTGACACATGATGTGTGATACATGATGTGTGATACATGATGTGTGATACATGATGTTTGATACATGATGTGTGATACATGATGTGTGATACATGATGTTTGATACATGATGTGTGATACATGATGTGTGATACATGATGTGTGACACATGATGTGTGATACATGATGTGTGATACATGATTTGTGATTCATGATGTGTGATAAATGATGTTTGATACATGATGTGTGATACATGATGTGTGATACATGATGTGTGATACATGATGTGTGATACATGATGTGTGATACATAATGTGTGATATATGATGTGTGATACATGATGTGTGATACATGATGTGTGATATATGATGTGTGATACATGTGTGATACATGATGTGTGATACATGATGTGTGATATATGATGTGTGATACATGATGTGTGATGCATGATGTGTGATACATGATGTTTGATACATGATGTGTGATACATGATGTGTGATACATGATGTTTGATACATGATGTGTGACACATGATGTGTGATACATGATGTGTGATACATGATGTGTGATACATGATGTTTGATACATGATGTGTGATACATGATGTGTGATACATGATGTGTGACACATGATGTGTGATACATGATGTGTGATACATGATGTGTGATACATGATGTGTGATACATGATGTGTGATACATGACGTGTGATACATGATGTTTGATACATGATGTGTGATACATGATGTTTGATACATGATGTGTGATACATGATGTTTGATACATGATGTGTGATACATGATGTTTGATACATGATGTGTGATACATGATGTGTGATACATGACGTGTGATACATGATGTTTGATACATGATGTGTGATACATGATGTGTGATACATGATGTGTGATACATGATGTGTGATACATGACGTGTGATACATGATGTTTGATACATGATGTGTGATACATGATGTTTGATACATGATGTGTGATACATGATGTGTGATACATGATGTGTGATATATGATGTGTGATACATGATGTGCGATACATGATGTGTGATACATGATGTGTGATACATGATGTGTGACACATGATGTGTGATACATGATGTTTGATACATGATGTGTGATATATGATGTGTGATACATGATGTGTGATACATGATGTGTGATACATGATGTGTGACACATGATGTGTGATACATGATGTGTGATACATGACGTGTGATACATGATGTTTGATACATGATGTGTGATACATGATGTTTGATACATGATGTGTGATACATGATGTGTGATATATGATGTGTGATACATGATGTGTGATACATGATGTGTGATACATGATGTGTGATACATGACGTGTGATACATGATGTTTGATACATGATGTGTGATACAGGATGTTTGATACATGATGTGTGATACATGATGTGTGATATATGATGTGTGATACATGATGTGTGATACATGATGTTTGATACATGATGTGTGATACATGATGTGTGATACATGATGTGTCATACATGATGTGTGATACATGATGTGTGACACATGATGTGTGATACATGATGTGTGATACATGATCTGTGATACGTGATGTGTGATACATGATGTGTGATAAATGATGTGTGATACATGATGTGTGATACATGATGTGTGATACATGATTTGTGATACATGATGTGTCATACATGATGTGTGATACATGATGTTTGACACATGATGTGTGATGCATGATGTTTGATACATGATGTGTGATACATGATGTGTGATATATGATGTGTGATACATGATGTGTGATATATGATGTGTGATACATGACGTGTGATACATGATGTGTGATACATGATGTTTGATACATGATGTGTGATACATGATGTGTGATACATGATGTGTGATATATGATGTGTGATACATGATGTGTGATACATGACGTGTGATACATGATGTGTGATACATTACGTGTGATACATGATGTGTGATATATGATGTGTGATATATGATGTGTGATAAATGATGTGTGATACATGACGTGTGATACATGATGTGTGATACATGATGTGTGATACATGATGTTTGATACATGACGTGTGATACATGATGTGTGATACATGATGTTTGATACATGATGTGTGATGCATGATGTGTGATACATGATGTGTGATACATGATGTGTGATGCATGATGTGTGATATATGATGTGCGATACATGATGTGTGATACATGATGTGTGATACATGATGTGTGATATATGATGTGTGATACATGATGTGTGATACATGATGTGTGATGCATGATGTGTGATACATGATGTGTGATACATGATGTGTGATACATGATGTGTGATATATGATGTGTGATACAAGATGTGTGATACATGATGTGTGATGCATGATGTGTGATTAATGATGTTTGACACATGATGTGTGATACATGATGTGTGATACATGATGTGTGATACATGATGTTTGATACATGATGTGTGATACATGATGTGTGATACATGATGTGTGATACATGATGTGTGATACATGATGTTTGATACATGATGTGTGATACATGATGTGTGATACATGATGTGTGACACATGATGTGTGATACATGATGTGTGATACATGATGTTTGATACATGATGTGTGATACATGACGTGTGATACATGATGTTTGATACATGATGTGTGATACATGATGTTTGATACATGATGTGTGATACATGATGTGTGATACATGACGTGTGATACATGATGTTTGATACATGATGTGTGATACATGATGTTTGATACATGATGTGTGATACATGATGTTTGATACATGATGTGTGATACATGATGTTTGATACATGATGTGTGATACATGATGTGTGATACATGACGTGTGATACATGATGTTTGATACATGATGTGTGATACATGATGTTTGATACATGATGTGTGATACATGATGTTTGATACATGATGAGTGATACATGATGTTTGATACATGATGTGTGATACATGATGTGTGATACATGACGTGTGATACATGATGTTTGATACATGATGTGTGATACATGATGTGTGATACATGATGTGTGATACATGATGTGTGATACATGACGTGTGATACATGATGTTTGATACATGATGTGTGATACATGATGTTTGATACATGATGTGTGATACATGATGTGTGATACATGATGTGTGATATATGATGTGTGATACATGATGTGCGATACATGATGTGTGATACATGATGTGTGATACATGATGTGTGACACATGATGTGTGATACATGATGTTTGATACATGATGTGTGATACATGATGTGTGATACATGATGTGTGATATATGATGTGTGATACATGATGTGTGATACATGATGTGTGATACATGATGTGTGATACATGATTTGTGATACATGATGTTTGATACATGATGTGTGATACAGGATGTTTGATACATGATGTGTGATACATGATGTGTTATACATGATGTTTGATACATGACGTGTGATACATGATGTGTGATACATGATGTGTGATACATGTTGTGTGATACATGATGTGTGATACATTATGTGTGATACATGATGTGTGATTAATGATGTGGTACACATGATGTTTGATACATGATGTGTGATACATGATGTGTGATATATGATGTGGTACACATGATGTGTGATACATGATGTGTGATACATGATGTGTGATACATGATGTGTGATACAGGATGTGTGATACATGATGTGTGATATATGATGTGTGATACATGATGTGTGATACATGACATGTGATACATGATGTGTAATACATGATGTGTGATACATGATGTGTGATACATGATGTTTGATACATGATGTGTGATACATGACGTGTGATACATGATGTGTGATACGTGATGTGTGATACATGATGTGTGATACATGACGTGTGATACATGATGTGTGATACATGATGTTTGATACATGATGTGTGATACGAGATGTGTGATACATGATGTGTGATACATGACGTGTGATACATGATGTGTGATACATGACGTGTGATACATGATGTGTGATACATGATGTGTGATACATGATGTGTGATACATGATGTGTTATATATGATGTGTGATATATGATGTCTGATACATGATGTGTGATACATGATGTGTGATACATGATGTGTGATACATGACGTGTGATACATGACGTGTGATACATGATGTGTGATACATGATGTGTGATACATGATGTTTGATACATGACGTTCGATATATGATGTGTGATACATGATGTGTGATACATGATGTGTGTTATATGATGTGTGATACATGATGTTTGATACATGACGTTCGATATATGATGTGTGATACATAATGTGTGATATATGATGTGTGATACATGACGTGTGATACATGATGTGTGATACATGATGTGTGATACATGATGTTTGATACATGACGTTCAAATTATGATGTGTGATACATGATGTGTGATACATGATGTGTGATACATGATGTGTGATACATGACGTGTGATACATGATGTGTGATACATGATGTGTGATACATGATGTTTGATACATGACGTTCGATTTATGATGTGTGATACATGATGTGTGATACATGATGTGTGATACATGATGTGTGATACATGATGTGTGATACATGATGTGTGATACATGATGTGTGATACGTGATGTGTGATGCATGATGTGTGATATATGATGTGTGATACATGATGTGTGATACATGATGTGTGATACATGATGTGTGATACATAATATGTGATATATGATGTGTGATACATGATGTGTGATACATGATGTGTGATATATGATGTGTGATACATGATGTGTGATACATGATGTGTGATACATGATGTGTGATATATGATGTGTGATACATGATGTGTGATACATGATGTGTGATACATGACGTGTGATACATGATGTGTGATACATGATGTGTGATACATGATGTTTGATACATGATGTGTGATACATGATGTGTGATACATGATGTGTGATACATGATGTGTGACACATGATGTGTGATACATGATGTGTGATACATGATGTGTGATACATGATGTTTGATACATGATGTGTGATACATGATGTGTGATACATGATGTTTGATACATGATGTGTGATACATGATGTGTGATACATGATGTGTGACACATGATGTGTGATACATGATGTGTGATACATGATTTGTGATTCATGATGTGTGATAAATGATGTTTGATACATGATGTGTGATACATGATGTGTGATACATGATGTGTGATACATGATGTGTGATACATGATGTGTGATACATAATGTGTGATATATGATGTGTGATACATGATGTGTGATACATGATGTGTGATATATGATGTGTGATACATGATGTGTGATACATGATGTGTGATACATGATGTGTGATATATGATGTGTGATACATGATGTGTGATGCATGATGTGTGATACATGATGTTTGATACATGATGTGTGATACATGATGTGTGATACATGATGTTTGATACATGATGTGTGACACATGATGTGTGATACATGATGTGTGATACATGATGTGTGATACATGATGTTTGATACATGATGTGTGATACATGATGTGTGATACATGATGTGTGACACATGATGTGTGATACATGATGTGTGATACATGATGTGTGATACATGATGTGTGATACATGATGTGTGATACATGACGTGTGATACATGATGTTTGATACATGATGTGTGATACATGATGTTTGATACATGATGTGTGATACATGATGTTTGATACATGATGTGTGATACATGATGTGTGATACATGACGTGTGATACATGATGTGTGATACATGATGTGTGATACATGATGTTTGATACATGATGTGTGATACATGATGTGTGATACATGATGTGTGATATATGATGTGTGATACATGATGTGCGATACATGATGTGTGATACATGATGTGTGATACATGATGTGTGACACATGATGTGTGATACATGATGTTTGATACATGATGTGTGATACATGATGTGTGATATATGATGTGTGATACATGATGTGTGATACATGATGTGTGATACATGATGTGTGACACATGATGTGTGATACATGATGTGTGATACATGACGTGTGATACATGATGTTTGATACATGATGTGTGATACATGATGTTTGATACATGATGTGTGATACATGATGTGTGATATATGATGTGTGATACATGATGTGTGATACATGATGTGTGATACATGATGTGTGATACATGACGTGTGATACATGATGTTTGATACATGATGTGTGATACAGGATGTTTGATACATGATGTGTGATACATGATGTGTGATATATGATGTGTGATACATGATGTGTGATACATGATGTTTGATACATGATGTGTGATACATGATGTGTGATACATGATGTGTCATACATGATGTGTGATACATGATGTGTGACACATGATGTGTGATACATGATGTGTGATACATGATCTGTGATACGTGATGTGTGATACATGATGTGTGATAAATGATGTGTGATACATGATGTGTGATACATGATGTGTGATACATGATTTGTGATACATGATGTGTCATACATGATGTGTGATACATGATGTTTGACACATGATGTGTGATGCATGATGTTTGATACATGATGTGTGATACATGATGTGTGATATATGATGTGTGATACATGATGTGTGATATATGATGTGTGATACATGACGTGTGATACATGATGTGTGATACATGATGTTTGATACATGATGTGTGATACATGATGTGTGATACATGATGTGTGATATATGATGTGTGATACATGATGTGTGATACATGACGTGTGATACATGATGTGTGATACATTACGTGTGATACATGATGTGTGATATATGATGTGTGATATATGATGTGTGATAAATGATGTGTGATACATGACGTGTGATACATGATGTGTGATACATGATGTGTGATACATGATGTGTGATACATGACGTGTGATACATGATGTGTGATACATGATGTTTGATACATGATGTGTGATGCATGATGTGTGATACATGATGTGTGATACATGATGTGTGATGCATGATGTGTGATATATGATGTGCGATACATGATGTGTGATACATGATGTGTGATTCATGATGTGTGATATATGATGTGTGATACATGATGTGTGATACATGATGTGTGATGCATGATGTGTGATACATGATGTGTGATACATGATGTGTGATACATGATGTGTGATATATGATGTGTGATACAAGATGTGTGATACATGATGTGTGATGCATGATGTGTGATTAATGATGTTTGATACATGATGTGTGATACATGATGTGTGATACATGATGTGTGATACATGATGTTTGATACATGATGTGTGATACATGATGTGTGATACATGATGTGTGATACATGATGTTTGATACATGATGTGTGATACATGATGTGTGATACATGATGTGTGACACATGATGTGTGATACATGATGTGTGATACATGATGTGTGATACATGATGTGTGATACATGACGTGTGATACATGATGTTTGATACATGATGTGTGATACATGATGTTTGATACATGATGTGTGATACATGATGTGTGATACATGACGTGTGATACATGATGTTTGATACATGATGTGTGATACATGATGTTTGATACATGATGTGTGATACATGATGTTTGATACATGATGTGTGATACATGATGTTTGATACATGATGTGTGATACATGATGTGTGATACATGACGTGTGATACATGATGTTTGATACATGATGTGTGATACATGATGTTTGATACATGATGTGTGATACATGATGTTTGATACATGATGTGTGATACATGATGTTTGATACATGATGTGTGATACATGATGTGTGATACATGACGTGTGATACATGATGTTTGATACATGATGTGTGATACATGATGTGTGATACATGATGTGTGATACATGATGTGTGATACATGACGTGTGATACATGATGTTTGATACATGATGTGTGATACATGATGTTTGATACATGATGTGTGATACATGATGTGTGATACATGATGTGTGATATATGATGTGTGATACATGATGTGCGATACATGATGTGTGATACATGATGTGTGATACATGATGTGTGACACATGATGTGTGATACATGATGTTTGATACATGATGTGTGATACATGATGTGTGATACATGATGTGTGATATATGATGTGTGATACATGATGTGTGATACATGATGTGTGATACATGATGTGTGATACATGATTTGTGATACATGATGTTTGATACATGATGTGTGATACAGGATGTTTGATACATGATGTGTGATACATGATGTGTGATATATGATGTGTGATACATGATGTGTGATACATGATGTTTGATACATGATGTGCTATACATGATGTGTGATACATGATGTGTCATACATGATGTGTGATACATGATGTGTGACACATGATGTGTGATACATGATGTGTGATACATGATCTGTGATACGTGATGTGTGATACATGATGTGTGATACATGATGTGTGATACATGATGTGTGATACATGATGTGTGATACATGATGTGTGATACATGATTTGTGATACATGATGTGTCATACATGATGTGTGATACATGATGTGTGATATATGATGTGTGATACATGATGTGTGATATATGATGTGTGATACATGACGTGTGATACATGATGTGTGATACATGATGTGTGATACATGATGTGTGATACATGACGTGTGATACATGATGTGTGATATATGATGTGTGATATATGATGTGTGATACATGATGTGTGATACATGACGTGTGATACATGATGTGTGATACATGATGTGTGATACATGATGTGTGATACATGACGTGTGATACATGATGTGTGATACATGATGTGTTATACATGATGTTTGATACATGACGTGTGATACATGATGTGTGATACATGATGTGTGATACATGTTGTGTGATACATGATGTGTGATACATTATGTGTGATACATGATGTGTGATTAATGATGTGGTACACATGATGTTTGATACATGATGTGTGATACATGATGTGTGATATATGATGTGGTACACATGATGTGTGATACATGATGTGTGATACATGATGTGTGATACATGATGTGTGATACAGGATGTGTGATACATGATGTGTGATATATGATGTGTGATACATGATGTGTGATACATGACATGTGATACATGATGTGTAATACATGATGTGTGATACATGATGTGTGATACATGATGTTTGATACATGATGTGTGATACATGACGTGTGATACATGATGTGTGATACGTGATGTGTGATACATGATGTGTGATACATGACGTGTGATACATGATGTGTGATACATGATGTTTGATACATGATGTGTGATACGAGATGTGTGATACATGATGTGTGATACATGACGTGTGATACATGATGTGTGATACATGACGTGTGATACATGATGTGTGATACATGATGTGTGATACATGATGTGTGATACATGATGTGTTATATATGATGTGTGATATATGATGTGTGATACATGATGTGTGATACATGATGTGTGATACATGATGTGTGATACATGACGTGTGATACATGACGTGTGATACATGATGTGTGATACATGATGTGTGATACATGATGTTTGATACATGACGTTCGATATATGATGTGTGATACATGATGTGTGATACATGATGTGTGTTATATGATGTGTGATACATGATGTTTGATACATGACGTTCGATATATGATGTGTGATACATAATGTGTGATATATGATGTGTGATACATGACGTGTGATACATGATGTGTGATACATGATGTGTGATACATGATGTTTGATACATGACGTTCAAATTATGATGTGTGATACATGATGTGTGATACATGATGTGTGATACATGATGTGTGATACATGACGTGTGATACATGATGTGTGATACATGATGTGTGATACATGATGTTTGATACATGACGTTCGATTTATGATGTGTGATACATGATGTGTGATACATGATGTGTGATACATGATGTGTGATACATGATGTGTGATACATGATGTGTGATACATGATGTGTGATACATGATGTGTGATACATGATGTGTGATGCATGATGTGTGATATATGATGTGTGATACATGATGTGTGATACATGATGTGTGATACATGATGTGTGATACATAATATGTGATATATGATGTGTGATACATGATGTGTGATACATGATGTGTGATATATGATGTGTGATACATGATGTGTGATACATGATGTGTGATACATGATGTGTGATATATGATGTGTGATACATGATGTGTGATACATGATGTGTGATACATGACGTGTGATACATGATGTGTGATACATGATGTGTGATACATGATGTTTGATACATGATGTGTGATACATGATGTGTGATACATGATGTGTGATACATGATGTGTGACACATGATGTGTGATACATGATGTGTGATACATGATGTGTGATACATGATGTTTGATACATGATGTGTGATACATGATGTGTGATACATGATGTTTGATACATGATGTGTGATACATGATGTGTGATACATGATGTGTGACACATGATGTGTGATACATGATGTGTGATACATGATTTGTGATTCATGATGTGTGATAAATGATGTTTGATACATGATGTGTGATACATGATGTGTGATACATGATGTGTGATACATGATGTGTGATACATGATGTGTGATACATAATGTGTGATATATGATGTGTGATACATGATGTGTGATACATGATGTGTGATATATGATGTGTGATACATGTGTGATACATGATGTGTGATACATGATGTGTGATATATGATGTGTGATACATGATGTGTGATGCATGATGTGTGATACATGATGTTTGATACATGATGTGTGATACATGATGTGTGATACATGATGTTTGATACATGATGTGTGACACATGATGTGTGATACATGATGTGTGATACATGATGTGTGATACATGATGTTTGATACATGATGTGTGATACATGATGTGTGATACATGATGTGTGACACATGATGTGTGATACATGATGTGTGATACATGATGTGTGATACATGATGTGTGATACATGATGTGTGATACATGACGTGTGATACATGATGTTTGATACATGATGTGTGATACATGATGTTTGATACATGATGTGTGATACATGATGTTTGATACATGATGTGTGATACATGATGTTTGATACATGATGTGTGATACATGATGTGTGATACATGACGTGTGATACATGATGTTTGATACATGATGTGTGATACATGATGTGTGATACATGATGTGTGATACATGATGTGTGATACATGACGTGTGATACATGATGTTTGATACATGATGTGTGATACATGATGTTTGATACATGATGTGTGATACATGATGTGTGATACATGATGTGTGATATATGATGTGTGATACATGATGTGCGATACATGATGTGTGATACATGATGTGTGATACATGATGTGTGACACATGATGTGTGATACATGATGTTTGATACATGATGTGTGATATATGATGTGTGATACATGATGTGTGATACATGATGTGTGATACATGATGTGTGACACATGATGTGTGATACATGATGTGTGATACATGACGTGTGATACATGATGTTTGATACATGATGTGTGATACATGATGTTTGATACATGATGTGTGATACATGATGTGTGATATATGATGTGTGATACATGATGTGTGATACATGATGTGTGATACATGATGTGTGATACATGACGTGTGATACATGATGTTTGATACATGATGTGTGATACAGGATGTTTGATACATGATGTGTGATACATGATGTGTGATATATGATGTGTGATACATGATGTGTGATACATGATGTTTGATACATGATGTGTGATACATGATGTGTGATACATGATGTGTCATACATGATGTGTGATACATGATGTGTGACACATGATGTGTGATACATGATGTGTGATACATGATCTGTGATACGTGATGTGTGATACATGATGTGTGATAAATGATGTGTGATACATGATGTGTGATACATGATGTGTGATACATGATTTGTGATACATGATGTGTCATACATGATGTGTGATACATGATGTTTGACACATGATGTGTGATGCATGATGTTTGATACATGATGTGTGATACATGATGTGTGATATATGATGTGTGATACATGATGTGTGATATATGATGTGTGATACATGACGTGTGATACATGATGTGTGATACATGATGTTTGATACATGATGTGTGATACATGATGTGTGATACATGATGTGTGATATATGATGTGTGATACATGATGTGTGATACATGACGTGTGATACATGATGTGTGATACATTACGTGTGATACATGATGTGTGATATATGATGTGTGATATATGATGTGTGATAAATGATGTGTGATACATGACGTGTGATACATGATGTGTGATACATGATGTGTGATACATGATGTTTGATACATGACGTGTGATACATGATGTGTGATACATGATGTTTGATACATGATGTGTGATGCATGATGTGTGATACATGATGTGTGATACATGATGTGTGATGCATGATGTGTGATATATGATGTGCGATACATGATGTGTGATACATGATGTGTGATACATGATGTGTGATATATGATGTGTGATACATGATGTGTGATACATGATGTGTGATGCATGATGTGTGATACATGATGTGTGATACATGATGTGTGATACATGATGTGTGATATATGATGTGTGATACAAGATGTGTGATACATGATGTGTGATGCATGATGTGTGATTAATGATGTTTGACACATGATGTGTGATACATGATGTGTGATACATGATGTGTGATACATGATGTTTGATACATGATGTGTGATACATGATGTGTGATACATGATGTGTGATACATGATGTGTGATACATGATGTTTGATACATGATGTGTGATACATGATGTGTGATACATGATGTGTGACACATGATGTGTGATACATGATGTGTGATACATGATGTTTGATACATGATGTGTGATACATGACGTGTGATACATGATGTTTGATACATGATGTGTGATACATGATGTTTGATACATGATGTGTGATACATGATGTGTGATACATGACGTGTGATACATGATGTTTGATACATGATGTGTGATACATGATGTTTGATACATGATGTGTGATACATGATGTTTGATACATGATGTGTGATACATGATGTTTGATACATGATGTGTGATACATGATGTGTGATACATGACGTGTGATACATGATGTTTGATACATGATGTGTGATACATGATGTTTGATACATGATGTGTGATACATGATGTTTGATACATGATGAGTGATACATGATGTTTGATACATGATGTGTGATACATGATGTGTGATACATGACGTGTGATACATGATGTTTGATACATGATGTGTGATACATGATGTGTGATACATGATGTGTGATACATGATGTGTGATACATGACGTGTGATACATGATGTTTGATACATGATGTGTGATACATGATGTTTGATACATGATGTGTGATACATGATGTGTGATACATGATGTGTGATATATGATGTGTGATACATGATGTGCGATACATGATGTGTGATACATGATGTGTGATACATGATGTGTGACACATGATGTGTGATACATGATGTTTGATACATGATGTGTGATACATGATGTGTGATACATGATGTGTGATATATGATGTGTGATACATGATGTGTGATACATGATGTGTGATACATGATGTGTGATACATGATTTGTGATACATGATGTTTGATACATGATGTGTGATACAGGATGTTTGATACATGATGTGTGATACATGATGTGTGATATATGATGTGTGATACATGATGTGTGATACATGATGTTTGATACATGATGTGTGATACATGATGTGTGATACATGATGTGTCATACATGATGTGTGATACATGATGTGTGACACATGATGTGTGATACATGATGTGTGATACATGATCTGTGATACGTGATGTGTGATACATGATGTGTGATACATGATGTGTGATACATGATGTGTGATACATGATGTGTGATACATGATGTGTGATACATGATTTGTGATACATGATGTGTCATACATGATGTGTCATACATGATGTGTGATACATGATGTGTGATACATGATGTGTGATATATGATGTGTGATACATGACGTGTGATACATGATGTGTGATACATGATGTGTGATACATGATGTGTGATACATGACGTGTGATACATGATGTGTGATATATGATGTGTGATATATGATGTGTGATACATGATGTGTGATACATGACGTGTGATACATGATGTGTGATACATGATGTGTGATACATGATGTGTGATACATGACGTGTGATACATGATGTGTGATACATGATGTGTTATACATGATGTTTGATACATGACGTGTGATACATGACGTGTGATACATGATGTGTGATACATGATGTGTGATACATGATGTGTGATACATTATGTGTGATACATGATGTGCGATTAATGATGTGGTACACATGATGTTTGATACATGATGTGTGATACATGATGTGTGATATATGATGTGGTACACATGATGTGTGATACAAGATGTGTGATACATGATGTGTGATACATGATGTGTGATACATGATGTGTGATACATGATGTGTGATATATGATGTGTGATACATGATGTGTGATACATGACATGTGATACATGATGTGTAATACATGATGTGTGATACATGATGTGTGATACATGATGTGTGATACATGATGTGTGATACATGACGTGTGATACATGATGTGTGATACGTGATGTGTGATACATGATGTGTGATACATGACGTGTGATACATGATGTGTGATACATGATGTTTGATACATGATGTGTGATACGAGATGTGTGATACATGATGTGTGATACATGACGTGTGATACATGATGTGTGATACATGATGTTTGATACATGATGTGTGATACGAGATGTGTGATACATGATGTGTGATACATGACGTGTGATACATGATGTGTGATACATGATGTGTGATACATGATGTGTGATACATGATGTGTGATACATGATGTGTGATACATGACGTGTGATACATGATGTGTGATACATGATGTGTGATACATGATGTGTGATACATGATGTGTGATACGTGATGTGTGATACATGATGTGTGATACATGACGTGTGATACATGATGTGTGATACATGATGTTTGATACATGATGTGTGATACGAGATGTGTGATACATGATGTGTGATACATGACGTGTGATACATGATGTGTGATACATGACGTGTGATACATGATGTGTGATACATGATGTGTGATACATGATGTGTGATACATGATGTGTTATATATGATGTGTGATATATGATGTGTGATACATGATGTGTGATACATGATGTGTGATACATGATGTGTGATACATGACGTGTGATACATGACGTGTGATACATGATGTGTGATACATGATGTGTGATACATGATGTTTGATACATGACGTTCGATATATGATGTGTGATACATGATGTGTGATACATGATGTGTGTTATATGATGTGTGATACATGATGTTTGATACATGACGTTCGATATATGATGTGTGATACATGATGTGTGATATATGATGTGTGATACATGACGTGTGATACATTATGTGTGATACATGATGTGTGATACATGATGTTTGATACATGACGTTCAAATTATGATGTGTGATACATGATGTGTGATACATGATGTGTGATACATGATGTGTGATATATGATGTGTGATACATGACGTGTGATACATGATGTGTGATACATGATGTGTGATACATGACGTGTGATACATGATGTGTGATATATGATGTGTGATACATGATGTGTGATACATGACGTGTGATACATGATGTGTGATACATGATGTGTGATACATGATGTGTGATACATGATGTGTGATACATGATGTGTGATATATGATGTGTGATACATGATGTGTGATACATGACGTGTGATACATGATGTGTGATACATGATGTGTGATACATGACGTGTGATACATGATGTGTGATACATGATGTGTGATACATGATGTGTGATATATGATGTGTGATACATGACGTGTGATACATGATGTGTGATACATGATGTGTGATACATGACGTGTGATACATGATGTGTGATATATGATGTGTGATACATGATGTGTGATACATGACGTGTGATACATGATGTGTGATACATGATGTGTGATACATGATGTGTGATATATGATGTGTGATACATGATGTGTGATACATGATGTGTGATACATGATGTGTGATATATGATGTGTGATACATGATGTTTGACACATGATGTGTGATACATGATGTGTGATACATGATGTGTGATATATGATGTGTGATACATGATGTGTGATACATGATGTGTGATACATGATGTGTGATACATGATGTGTGATACATGATGTTTGATACATGATGTGTGATACATGATGTTTGATACATGATGTGTGATACATGATGTGTGATACATGATGTGTGATATATGATGTGTGATACATGATGTGTGATATATGATGTGTGATACATGATGTGTGATACATGATGTTTGATACATGACGTGTGATACATGATGTTTGATACATGATGTGTGATACATGATGTTTGATACATGATGTGTGATACATGATGTGTGATACATGATGTGTGATATATGATGTGTGATACATGATGTGTGATACATGATGTGTGATACATGATGTGTGATACATGATGTTGATACATGATGTGTGATACATGATGTGTGATATATGATGTGTGATACATGATGTGTGATACATGATGTGTGATACATGTTGTGTGATACATGATGTGTGATACATGACGTGTGATACATGATGTTTGATACATGATGTGTGATACATGATGTTTGATACATGATGTGTGATACATGATGTGTGATATATGATGTGTGATACATGATGTGTGATACATGATGTGTGATACATGATGTGTGATACATGATGTGTGATACATGATGTGTGACACATGATGTGTGATACATGATGTTTGATACATGATGTGTGATACATGATGTGTGATATATGATGTGTGATACATGACGTGTGATACATGATGTGTGATACATGATGTGTGATACATGATGTGTGATACATGATGTGTGATATATGATGTGTGATACATGATGTTTGATACATGATGTGTGATACATGATGTGTGATACATGACGTGTGATACATGATGTTTGATACATGATTTGTGATACAGGATGTTTGATACATGATGTGTGATACATGATGTGTGATATATGATGTGTGATACATGATGTGTGATACATGATGTTTGATACATGATGTGTGATACATGATGTGTGATACATGATGTGTGATACATGATGTGTGATATATGATGTGTGACACATGATGTGTGATACATGATGTTTGATACATGATGTGTGATACATGATGTGTGACACATGATGTGTGATACATGATGTTTGATACATGATGTGTGATACATGATGTGTGATATATGATGTGTGATACATGATGTGCGATACATGATGTGTGACATAAGATCATTGTCTCCTAAAACGTTGTTAGTTAATGATATTATCAGAGACAACAATCTTAACGTCATCGGTCTCAGCGAAACCTGGCTTAAACCAAACGACTTTTTTGCGCTAAATGAGGCATGTCCTCCTAACTTTACACATGCGCATATTGCCCGTCCGCTCAAAAGGGGTGGGGGGGTTGCACTAATATACAACGAAAACTTTAACCTTAGTCCTAACATAAATAATAAATATAAATCGTTTGAGGTGCTTACTATGAGGTCTGTCACACCGCTGCCTCTACACCCGGCTGTTATCTACCGCCCCCCAGGGCCCTATTCGGACTTTATTAATGAATTCTCAGAGTTCGTTGCTGATCTAGTGACACACGCCGATAATATAATCATAATGGGGGACTTTAATATCCATATGAATACCCCATCGGACCCACCGTGCGTAGCGCTCCAGACTATAATTGATAGCTGTGGTCTCACACAAATAATAAATGAACCCACGCATCGCAACGGTAATACGATAGACCTAGTGCTTGTCAGGGGCATCACCGTTTCCAAAGTTACGATACTCCCGTATACTAAAGTATTGTCCGATCATTACCTTATAAAATTCGAGGTTCAGACGCATGTTCGTCAAACTAATAATAATAATAACTGCTATAGCAGCCGCAACATTAATACAGCCACAACGACAACTCTTGCTGACCTACTGCCCTCGGTAATGGCACCATTCCCAAAGTATGTGGGCTCTATTGATAACCTCACTAACAACTTTAACGACGCCCTGCGCGAAACCATTGATAACATAGCACCGCTAAAGTTAAAAAAGGCTCCAAAAAAGCGCACCCCGTGGTTTACAGAAGAAACTAGAGCTCAGAAATTATTATGTAGAAAGCTGGAACGCAAATGGCGCACGACTAAACTTGAGGTGCACCATCAAGCATGGAGTGATGGTTTAATAACTTATAAACGCATGCTTACCTTAGCTAAAGCTAAATATTACTCAAATCTCATCCACCGTAATAAAAACGATCCTAAATTTTTGTTTAGTACGGTAGCATCGCTAACCCAACAAGGGACTCCTTCCAGTAGCTCAACCCACTCAGCTGATGACTTTATGCAATTCTTTAGTAAGAAAATTGAAGTCATTAGAAAGGAGATTAAAGACAATGCGTCCCAGCTACAACGGGGTTCTATTAACACTGACACGATTGTATATACGGCGGATACTGCCCTCCAAAATAGTTTCTCTCGTTTTGAGGAAATAACATTAGAGGAATTGTTACAACGTGTAAATGGAATAAAACAGACAACATGTTTACTTGACCCTCTTCTTGGGAAACTGATCAAGGAGCTCTTTGTATTATTAGGTCCATCAGTGCTAAATATTATAAACTTATCACTTTCCTCGGGCACTGTTCCCCTAGCATTCAAAAAAGCGGTTATTCATCCTCTTCTTAAAATACCTAACCTCGATCCTGACCTCATGGTAAATTACCGACTGGTGTCTCACCTTCCCTTTATTTCAAAAATCCTTGAAAAAATTGTTGCGGAGCAGTTAAATGAACACTTAGCGTCTAACAATCTATGTGAAACCTTTCAATCCGGTTTCAGGGCAAATCACTCCACGGAGACAGCCCTCGCAAAAATAACTAATGATCTATTGCTAACGATGGATTCTGATGCGTCATCTATGTTGCTGCTCCTCGATCTTAGCGCTGCTTTCGATACCGTCGATCATAATATTTTAATAGAACGTATCAAAACACGAATTGGTATGTCAGACTTAGCCCTGTCTTGGTTTAACTCTTATCTTACTGATAGGATGCAGTGTGTCTCCCATAACAATGTGACCTCGGACTACGTTAAGGTAACGTGTGGCGTTCCCCAGGGTTCGGTCCTTGGCCCTGCACTCTTCAGCATCTACATGCTGCCGCTAGGTGACATCATACGCAAATACGGTGTTAGCTTTCACTGTTATGCTGATGACACCCAACTCTACATGCCCCTAAAGCTGACCAACACGCCGGATTGTAGTCAGCTGGAGGCGTGTCTTAATGAAATTAAACAATGGATGTCCGCTAACTTTTTGCAACTCAACGCCAAAAAAACGGAAATGCTGATTATCGGTCCTGCTAGACACCGAACTCTATTTAATAATACAACTCTAACATTTGACAACCAAACAATTAAACAAGGCGACACGGTAAAGAATCTGGGTATTATCTTCGACCCAACTCTCTCCTTTGAGGCACACATTAAAAGCGTTACTAAAACGGCCTTCTTTCATCTCCGTAACATCGCTAAAATTCGCTCCATTCTGTCCACTAAAGACGCTGAGATCATTATCCATGCGTTTGTTACGTCTCGCCTCGACTACTGTAACGTATTATTTTCGGGTCTCCCCATGTCTAGCATTAAAAGATTACAGTTGGTACAAAATGCGGCTGCTAGACTTTTGACAAGAACAAGAAAGTTTGATCACATTACGCCTGTACTGTATATACCTTTATATACATATATACATACATATATACTGTATATACCTTTATATACATATATACATACATATATACTGTATATACCTTTATATACGTATATACATACATATATACTGTATATACCTTTATATACATATATACATACATATATACCTGTACTGGCTCACCTGCACTGGCTTCCTGTGCACTTAAGATGTGACTTTAAGGTTTTACTACTTACGTATAAAATACTACACGGTCTAGCTCCATCTTATCTTGCCGATTGTATTGTACCATATGTCCCGGCAAGAAATCTGCGTTCAAAGGATTCCGGCTTATTAGTGATTCCCAAAGCCCAAAAAAAGTCTGCGGGCTATAGAGCATTTTCCGTTCGGGCTCCAGTACTCTGGAATACCCTCCCGGTAACAGTTCGCGATGCCACCGCAGTAGAAGCATTTAAGTCTCACCTTAAAACTCATTTGTATACTGTAGCCTTTAAATAGACTCCCTTTTTAGACCAGTTGATCTGCCGTTTTTTTCTTTTTCTTCTATGTCCCACTCTCCCGTGTGGAGGGGGTCCGGTCCGATCCGGTGGCCATGTACTGCTTGCCTGTGTATCGGCTGGGGACATCTCTGCGCTGCTGGTCCGCCTACGCTTGGGATGGTTTCCTGCTGGCTCCGCTGTGAACGGGACTCTCGCTGCTGTGTCTTGGATCCAAAGATGGACTCTCGCGACTGTGTTGTATCCATTGTGGATTGAACTTTTACAGTATCATGTTAGATCCGCTCGACATCCATTGCTTTCCTCCTCTCTAAGGTTCTCATAGTCATCATTGTCACCGACGTCCCACTGGGTCATTATTGTCACCAATGTCCCACTGGGTGTGAGTTTTCCTTGCCCTTATGTGGGCCTACCGAGGATGTCGTGGTGGTTTGTGCAGCCCTTTGAGACACTAGTGATTTAGGGCTATATAAGTAAACATTGATTGATTGATTGATATATATATATATATATGTATATGTATATATATGTATATGTATATATATATATATATGTATGTATGTATGTATGTATGTATGTATATTACCCAAACCGGGTGGCATTTGTGAATCTTCAGCACCTAAAATAAACAGGTGTGTCCCTTTCCAAATCATGTCCTATCAGCAAAATCTTATTACATTTTGGAAAAAAATTGTTTGATAACTAAATATGCAAAAACTACAGTCTTAAAATATAGTTTCATAATAATATAACAATGTTTATATAGAGATAAATACCTTACTACCAATGGAAGAATGCAGATCCAATACTTGTCTCCCTGTGACCTTTGGTCTGACAGGCCATTGTGTTTTTCTCCCGAGGCAAGACAACAGTTACGTCACACCTGCGTTTGAAGATTATCGATGACGTCACCACGGGCGGAAGTTGCGCGGCGCAGTGTGTGCGCAGGCTGGCACGGCTAAGGACAGGAGTCACCAGGCTGCTCACATTAAAACAAAAAAACAAAAAACAACACCCTTGGCGTCCAACAAACGACCATTACATCGGAATATGGATGACGACGTGTTGACGACTCTGAAACTGTTGATAATAGGCGAGAG
Source organism: Nerophis ophidion (assembly GCF_033978795.1). NCBI lineage: Eukaryota > Metazoa > Chordata > Actinopteri > Syngnathiformes > Syngnathidae > Nerophis > Nerophis ophidion. The sequence continues at coordinate 3,220,753 of NC_084638.1, forward strand.
CGGAGTGGGGAAGTCCAGGTTTGTTGTCTCTTCAGCTAGCTAGCTAGCCCGCTAGCTTAGCCTGCTCAGTTTGTTGACGTTGTTGTGTAAAGTTTTATTAGCGCTGTTTTTCCCAACAGCAGATTCGACACACACTTGTTATGATTAAATCACGATCGACGTGTAATTATAAACATATTTGATTTTGCTTTTACTTCCTCCCTCGTTTGTTTTGGAAGTCTCCTGTTACAATAGAAAGTGTTATGTCAACTATTTCAAAAGCTATTTTATTTTTTTAAACAGTCTTCTCCTGAGATTCACCGAGGACACTTTCGACCCAGAACAGTCTGCTACAATAGGTTTCCTTTCCTCACACAAACTTCTCCATTATTGTGTCAATTACTTCTAAAATAAATGTTTTAATCTTTAAGGTGTGGATTTCAAAGTGAAGACACTATCTATTGATGGGAACAAAGCCAAACTCGCCATATGGGTAAGACAAGATCATGAAGTTGTTGTCATTTGGGTTATTTCGAACAGGAGCGTGAAGGAAAAACACGCTGCAGTGCCACTTCTGTCCAGTTGATGGAGACATAGCACTCAAAATAATAGAGCATGACTTCTATAGGGGTGTCCAAACTTTTTCCACTGTGGGCCACACACTGAAAAATAAAATCACACTGGCGCCATTCTGATATATTTAGTCTTCAAATATAATACTATATACTATAAATTAAATCTATATCAATCAATAAATCAATGTTTACTAATATAGCCCTGAATCACAAGTGTCTCAAAGGGCTGCACAAGCCACAACGATATCCTCGGCTCAGATCCTACTTTAGGGCAAGGAAAAACTCAACCCAATGGCACAATGAGAAACCTTGGAGGGGACGCAAATGCATAATGTGTGAGTCCAGTCCATAGTGGATCTAACATAATAGTGTGAGAGTCCAGTCCATAGTGGATCTAACATAATAGTGGCAGAGTCCAGTCCATAGTGGATCTAACATTAATAGTGTGAGAGTCCAGTACATAGTGGATCTAACATAATAGTGGCAGAGTCCAGTCCATAGTGGATCTAGCATAATAGTGTGAGAGTCCAGTCCATAGTGGATCTCACATAATGTGAGAGTCCAGTCCATAGTTGATCTAGCAAAATAGTGTGAGAGTCCAGTCCATAGTGGATCTAACATAATAGTGTGAGAGTCCAGTCCATAGTGGATCTAACATAATAGTGAGAGTCCAGTCCATAGTTGATCTAGCAAAATAGTGTGAGAGTCCAGTCCATAGTGGATCTAACATAATAGTGTGAGAGTCCAGTCCATAGTAGATCTAGCATAATAGTGTGAGAGTCCAGTCCATAGTGGATCTAGCTTAATAGTGTGAGAGTCCAGTCCATTGTGGATCTAACATAATAGTGTGAGAGTCCAGTCCATAGTGGATCAAACATAATAGTGTGAGAGTCCAGTCCATAGTGGATCTAGCTTAATAGTGTGAGAGTCCAGTCCATAGTGGATCTAGCATAATAGTGTGAGAGTCCAGTCCATAGTGGATCTAACATAATATTGTGAGAGTCCAGTCCATAGTGGATCTAGCATTATGGTGTGAGAGTCCAGTCCATAGTGGATCTAGCATAATAGTGTGAGAGTCCAGTCCATAGTGGATCTAACATAATAGTGTGAGAGTCCAGTCCATAGTGGATCTAACATAATATTGTGAGAGTCCAGTCCATAGTGGATCTAGCATAATAGTGTGAGAGTCCAGTCCATAGTGGATCTAGCATAATGTGAGAGTCCAGTCCATAGTGGATCTCACATAATGTGAGAGTCCAGTCCATAGTGGCTCTAGCATTATGGTGTGAGAGTCCAGTCCATAGTGGATCTAACATAATAGTGTGAGAGTCCAGTCCATAGTGGATCTAACATAATATTGTGAGAGTCCAGTCCATAGTGGATCTAGCATAATATTGTGAGAGTCCAGTCCATAGTGGATCTAGCATAATAGTGTGAGAGTCCAGTCCATAGTGGATCTAGCATAATGTGAGAGTCCAGTCCATAGTGGATCTCACATAATGTGAGAGTCCAGTCCATAGTGGCTCTAGCATTATGGTGTGAGAGTCCAGTCCATAGTGGATCTAACATAATAGTGTGAGAGTCCAGTCCATAGTGGATCTAACATAATATTGTGAGAGTCCAGTCCATAGTGGATCTAGCATAATATTGTGAGAGTCCAGTCCATAGTGGATCTAGCATAATGTGAGAGTCCAGTCCATAGTGGATCTCACATAATGTGAGAGTCCAGTCCATAGTGGCTCTAGCATTATGGTGTGAGAGTCCAGTCCATAGTGGATCTAGCATAATAGTGTGAGAGTCCAGTCCATAGTGGATCTAACATAATATTATGAAAGTCCAGTCCAATGTGGATCTAACATAATATTGTGAAAGTCCAGTCCATAGTGGATCTAACATAATATTGTGAAAGTCCAGTCCATAGTGGATCTAACATAATATTGTGAAAGTCCAGTCCAATGTGGATCTAACATAATATTGTGAAAGTCCAGTCCATAGTGGATCTAACATAATATTGTGAAAGTCCAGTCCATAGTGGAGCTAGCATAATAGTGTGAGAGTCCAGTCCATAGTGGATCTAGCATAATAGTGTGAGAGTCCAGTCCATAGTGGATCTAACATAATAGTGTTAGAGTCCAGTCCATAGTGGATCTAACATAATAGTGTGAGAGTCCAGTCCATGGTGGATCTAGCATAATAGTGTGAGGGTCCAGTCCATAGTGGATCTAACATAATAATGTGAGAGTCCAGTCCATAGTGGATCTAACATAATAGTGTGAGAGTCCAGTCCATAGTGGATCAAACATAATAGTGTGAGGGTCCAGTCCATAGTGGATCTAACATAATAATGTGAGAGTCCAGTCCATAGTGGATCTAACATAATAGTGTGAGAGTCCAGTCCATAGTGGATCAAACATAATAGTGTGAGAGTCCAGTCCATAGTGGATCTAACATAATAGTGTGAGAGTCCAGTCCATAGTGGATCAAACATAATAGTGTGAGAGTCCAGTCCATAGTGGATCTAACATAATAGTGTGAGAGTCCAGTCCATAGTGGATCTAACATAATATTGTGAGAGTCCAGTCCATAGTGGATCTAGCATAATAGTGTGAGAGTCCAGTCCATAGTGGATCTAGCATAATGTGAGAGTCCAGTCCATAGTAGATCTCACATAATGTGAGAGTCCAGTCCATAGTGGCTCTAGCATTATGGTGTGAGAGTCCAGTCCATAGTGGATCTAACATAATAGTGTGAGAGTCCAGTCCATAGTGGATCAAACATAATAGTGTGAGAGTCCAGTCCATAGTGGATCTAACATAATAGTGTGAGAGTCCAGTCCATAGTGGATCTAACATAATATTGTGAGAGTCCAGTCCATAGTGGATCTAGCATAATAGTGTGAGAGTCCAGTCCATAGTGGATCTAGCATAATGTGAGAGTCCAGTCCATAGTGGATCTCACATAATGTGAGAGTCCAGTCCATGGTGGATCTAGCATAATAGTGTGAGGGTCCAGTCCATAGTGGATCTAACATAATAATGTGAGAGTCCAGTCCATAGTGGATCTAACATAATAGTGTGAGAGTCCAGTCCATAGTGGATCAAACATAATAGTGTGAGAGTCCAGTCCATAGTGGATCAAACATAATAGTGTGAGGGTCCAGTCCATAGTGGATCTAACATAATAATGTGAGAGTCCAGTCCATAGTGGATCTAACATAATACTGTGAGAGTCCAGTCCATAGTGGATCAAACATAATAGTGTGAGAGTCCAGTCCATAGTGGATCTAACATAATAGTGTGAGAGTCCAGTCCATAGTGGATCTAACATAATATTGTGAGAGTCCAGTCCATAGTGGATCTAGCATAATAGTGTGAGAGTCCAGTCCATAGTGGATCTAGCATAATGTGAGAGTCCAGTCCATAGTGGATCTCACATAATGTGAGAGTCCAGTCCATAGTGGCTCTAGCATTATGGTGTGAGAGTCCAGTCCATAGTGGATCTAACATAATAGTGTGAGAGTCCAGTCCATAGTGGATCAAACATAATAGTGTGAGAGTCCAGTCCATAGTGGATCTAACATAATAGTGTGAGAGTCCAGTCCATAGTGGATCTAACATAATGTGAGAGTCCAGTCCATGGTGGATCTAGCATAATAGTGTGAGAGTCCAGTCCATAGTGGATCTAGCATAATGTGAGAGTCCAGTCCATAGTGGATCTCACATAATGTGAGAGTCCAGTCCATAGTGGCTCTAGCATTATGGTGTGAGAGTCCAGTCCATAGTGGATCTAACATAATAGTGTGAGAGTCCAGTCCATAGTGGATCAAACATAATAGTGTGAGAGTCCAGTCCATAGTGGATCTAACATAATAGTGTGAGAGTCCAGTCCATAGTGGATCTAACATAATATTGTGAGAGTCCAGTCCATAGTGGATCTAGCATAATAGTGTGAGAGTCCAGTCCATAGTGGATCTAGCATAATGTGAGAGTCCAGTCCATAGTGGATCTCACATAATGTGAGAGTCCAGTCCATAGTGGCTCTAGTATTATGGTGTGAGAGTCCAGTCCATAGTGGATCTAACATAATATTGTGAGAGTCCAGTCCATAGTGGATCTAGCATAATAGTGTGAGAGTCCAGTCCATAGTGGATCTAGCATAATAGTGTGAGAGTCCAGTCCATAGTGGATCTAACATAATATTGTGAGAGTCCAGTCCATAGTGGATCTAGCATAATGTGAGAGTCCAGTCCATAGTGCATCTCACATAATGTGAGAGTCCAGTCCATAGTGGCTCTAGCATTATGGTGTGAGAGTCCAGTCCATAGTGGATCTAGCATAATAGTGTGAGAGTTCAGTCCATAGTAGATCTAACATAATATTCTGAGAGTCCAGTCCATAGTGGATCTAACATAATATTGTGAAAGTCCAGTCCATAGTGGATCTAGCATAATAGTGTGAGAGTCCAGTCCATAGTGGATCTAACATAATAGTGTGAGAGTCCAGTCCATAGTAGATCTAACATAATATTCTGAGAGTCCAGTCCATAGTGGATCTAACATAATATTGTGAAAGTCCAGTCCATAGTGGATCTAGCATAATAGTGTGAGAGTCCAGTCCATAGTGGATCTAACATAAAATTGTGAAAGTCCAGTCCATAGTGGATCTAGCATAATAGTGTGAGAGTCCAGTCCATAGTGGATCTAACATAATAGTGTGAGAGTCCAGTCCATAGTGGATCTAACATAATAGTGTGAGAGTCCAGTCCATAGTGGATCTAACATAATAGTGTGAGAGTCCAGTCCATAGTGGATCTAACATAATATTGTGAAAGTCCAGTCCAATGTGGAACTAACATAATATTGTGAGAGTCCAGTCCATAGTGGATCTAACATAGTGAGAGTGGGGTTGTACGGTATACCAGTACTAATAAAGTACACGGTAAAACCAAATACTTTGCTTCATTCTTCAAAAGAAAGATTGACAAATAATGGTGTCCTTGTTTTTATAGATTTTTTCTAAAATCATGCCTCTCTATCCGTAGGACACAGCTGGTCAGGAAAGGTTTCGCACGTTAACACCCAGCTACTATCGGGGCGCGCAGGGTGTCATACTTGGTAAGAACTGATTTATATCTCCTTGTATGCATTTGTTGTCGTAATATGTAACACACACACACACACACACACACAAAGCTGCTTTTGTTTGAAATAAATGACACTGTTCATTATTATTAGACTCCTCGTTGCTTTCTGATGTTCTTCATAGGACGTCCCGAAATGGCAGCTGTTCAGTAATCAATTGTACAAAAATAATGAGGGATGTCAATCTTTGGGCACTAACTGATTTAATCCAATTCTTTGGGCGACGATTCGATTCAGAATCGATTCTCACCAACGTGTTACTTGATATAATATTCATCATGAAACCTTTTCAAGGTAGGTTACAGGTTAGAAAACCTTTTTTCTGGTTGCATGGAGATGGCCTTAGTACCTCTTTTTTTTTAAATAGTTTCTTATAAAATTAAATAAATAAATATATATATATATATATATATATGTATATACATCTGTATACATACATATAGAATACATATATATTTTTTCTATATGTATATATATTTATTTACACACATATATATATATATATATATCCATCCATTTTCTACCGCTTGTTCCCTTTTGGGGTCGCGGGGGGCGCTGGCGCCTATCTCAGCTACAATCGGGCGGAAGGCGGGGTACACCCTGGACAAGTCGCCACCTCATCACAGATATATATATGTATATACTATATATATATTTTTTTCTATATGTATATATATTTATATCAATCAATCAATCAATGTTTATTTATATAGCCCTAAATCACAAATGTCTCAAAGGACTGTACATACCATTACGAGTACGACATCCCACATAAGGGCAAGAAAAACTCACACCCAGTGGGACGCTAGTGACAATGATGACTATGAGAAACCTTGGAGAGGACCTCAAACGTGGGCAACCCCCCTCTATATACATATATATGTATATATATTTTATATATGTATGTATATATGTATATGTAGTATATATATATATATATATATAGGAGTCTTGTTCACGAGTGAGGGAAGAGTGGATCGTGAGATCAACAGGCGGATCGGTGCGGCGTCTTCAGTAATGCGGACGTTGTATCGATCCGTTGTGGTGAAGAAGGAGCTGAGCCGGAAGGCAAAGCTCTCAATTTACCGGTCGATCTACGTTCCCATCCTCACCTATGGTCATGAGCTTTGGGTCATGACCGAAAGGATAAGATCACGGGTACAAGCGGCCCAAATGAGTTTCCTCCGCCGTGTGGCGGGTCTCTCCCTTAGAGATAGGGTGAGAAGCTCTGCCATCCGGGAGGAACTCAAAGTAAAGCCGCTGCTCCTCCACATGGAGAGGAGCCAGATGAGGTGGTTCGGGCATCTGGTCAGGATGCCACCCGAACGCCTCCCTAGGGAGGTGTTTAGGGCACGTCCAACCGGTAGGAGGCCACGGGGAAGACCCAGGACACGTTGGGAAGACTATGTCTCCCGGCTGGCCTGGGAACGCCTCGGGATCCCCCGGGAAGAGCTAGACGAAGTGGCTGGGGAGAGGGAAGTCTGGGTTTCCCTGCTTAGGCTGTTGCCCCCGCGACCCGACCTCGGATAAGCGGAAGATGATGGATGGATGGATGGATATATATATATATTTAAATACACACACACATATATATATTTGTGTCTGTATGTATTTATGGTTTATATTTATACATATGTATGTGCATTTATGGATTATATATAAATATATATATATATAAAAATGTATGTATATGTATAATTTTTCTTATACTTCCAGTTTTGAAAGGTAGGAATACATTTAGATTGCGGTTCAAAAGGAATCAAGGTTAGGATGTAAATTAAGTTTTTTAAATCAAGTCAAACACATGGCATGCTTGCTCACTCCGCAATACATTCGTTAGCATAATAAAGTCAAGCTGAAAGAACATTTTTTTTATGTTTTTTTTTCTTCTGGGCTTTAGTGCGCTCCGGTGTTTAAGCCGCACCCACCAGATTTCAGACAATATTTTTACATATTTAGTCGCAGAAATAATTTGTAAACGTATACCCTAATTGTTTCAACCGATGCAGGTAACACGGCAGTAAAACGGCAGATCAAACAAAACAGAAGTCGTCGTCATGGACCCACGAGCTGTGAAAGCTAGCTCTCTTTTATCCTGCACCACAGCCAGCTAATGCAACAACATTTTGTTGTTATCTGTACTGTAAAGTTCAAATTTAAATGAAAATAAAGTGAGTCTAAGGCTAATTGGCTAAACAGACTCAATAACTCCACTGTGACGTCCTGGTGAATTCACGAAACTGAAAACAAAACAGAAAGAATGTCATTCTAAGTTAATGCTGCTAACACTATGGACTAACACTTCCGGGTCAAGGTACGAAACAGGAAGGACATTGTCAGACAGCAGCACTGGCACTGATGGAACTCGTCCAAAATACATGACACGCCTCTCCAGTGGCTTTGTCGGCGTAACATTAAAGTTATTTATGGAATACAAATAAATAAATATGGCTACGAGCGAAAAAAAGGTCCATAAATTATCCGCACCTTTTCATTAGCCGCAGGGCTCAAAGTGTTGGAAAAAAGTAGCGGCTTATAGTCATTAAAATAGGATGATGTGTCCTATGTCATGTTGTGTTCATTTAGAATTTAGGTTGCATGTTTTCACTTTTTGTGCAGCCATAATGTACAGTATTATTTTTGGCATATCAATACTGTCAGTAGGACATGACGATGAATTTTTTAAACATTGTTTATCTGTTTTTTTTTTTGGTTTTGTTTTTACAGTATACGATGTTACCAAGCGGGACACCTTCACCAAGCTGGAAAACTGGCTGAACGAACTGGAAACCTACACAACTCGCAATGATATCGTCAAGATGCTCGTTGGGAACAAGATCGATCGGGTGAGTGCGATCCAGGGCTGGGCGATACAGCCTTTTATTAATATCTCAATATTTTTTAGGCCATGTATCTCCATATTTTTGTCTCAGCCTTGAATGAACACTTGATGCATATAATCACAGTGTTATGATGATTCTGTGTGTCTACATTAAAACATCCTTGCATTGATATATGCTCATTTTAAACTTCCATGCAAATTACAACTAAGTCAATTGACCAAAAGTGTATTTATTAAGTTATTAAGCAGTGGCACAAACATTCATGTCATTTCCAAAACAGAAAGTGCAAGATTGTCAGAAAAAAACAAGCTATTAGTGCACTTTTGTGCATGATGTCACAAAGATGACATATCAAAACAACACTAAATTAAAGTGCACTTTTTGTACAATTACAATAGGTTAAAACAAATGAAGTGCACTTTTGTGCATGATGTCACTAATATGTCATATCCAAACAACACTAAATTAAAGTGCACTTTTTGTACAGAACGCCACTACAATAGGTTAAAACAAATAAAGTGCACTTTTGTGCATGATGTCACTAATATGTCATATCCAAACAACACTAAATTAAAGTGCACTTTTTGTACAGAACGCCACTACAATAGGTTAAAACAAATAAAGTGCACTTTTGTGCATGATGTCACTAAGATGACATATCAAAACAACACTGAATTAAAGTGCACTTTTTGTACAGAACACCACTACATTAGGTTAAAACAAATGAAGCGCACTTTTGTGCATGATGTTACTAAGATGTCTTATCAAAACAACACTAAATTAAAGTGCACTTTTTGTACAGAACGCCACTACAATAGGTTAAAACAAATAAAGTGCACTTTTGTGCATGATGTCAGTAAGATGTCTTATCAAAACAACACTGAATTAAAGTGCACTTTTTGTACAGAACACCACTACAATAGGTTAAAACAAATAAAGTGCACCTTTGTGCATGATGTCACTAAGATGTCTTATCAAAACAACACTAAATTAAAGTGCACTTTTTGTACAGAACGCCACTACAATAGGTTAAAACAAATAAAGTGCACTTTTGTGCATGATGTCACTAAGATGTCTTATCAAAACAACACTGAATTAAAGTGCACTTTTTGTACAGAACGCCACTACAATAGGTTAAAACAAATAAAGTGCACCTTTGTGCATGATGTCACTAAGATGTCTTATCAAAACAACACTAAATTAAAGTGCACTTTTTGTACAGAACGCCACTACAATAGGTTAAAACAAATGAAGTGCACTTTTGTGCATGATGTCACTAATATGTCATATCCAAACAACACTAAATTAAAGTGCACTTTTTGTACAGAACGCCACTACAATAGGTTAAAACAAATAAAGTGCACTTTTGTGCATGATGTCACTAAGATGACATATCAAAACAACACTGAATTAAAGTGCACTTTTTGTACAGAACACCACTACACTAGGTTAAAACAAATGAAGCGCACTTTTGTGCATGATGTTACTAAGATGTCTTATCAAAACAACACTAAATTAAAGTGCACTTTTTGTACAGAACGCCACTACAATAGGTTAAAACAAATAAAGTGCACTTTTGTGCATGATGTCACTAATATGTCATATCCAAACAACACTAAATTAAAGTGCACTTTTTGTACAGAACGCCACTACAATAGATTAAAACAAATGAAGCGCACTTTTGTGCATGATGTCACTAATATGTTATATCCAAACAACACTAAATTAAAGTGCACTTTTTGTACAGAACGCCAGTACAATAGGTTAAAACAAATAAAATGCACTTTTGTGCGTGATGTCACTAAGATGTCTTATCAAAACAACACTAAATTAAAGTGCACTTTTTGTACAGAACGCCACTACAATAGGTTAAAACAAACAAAGTGCACTTTTGTGCGTGATGTCACTAAGATGTCATATCAAAACAACACTAAATTAAAGTGCACTTTTTGTACAGAACGCCACTACAATAGGTTAAAACAAATAAAATGCACTTTAGTGTGTTGTCACTAAGATGTCATATCAAAACAACACTAAATTAAAGTGCACTTTTTGTACAGAACGCCACTACAATAGGTTAAAACAAATAAAGTGCACTTTTGTGCATGATGTCACTAAGATGCCATCAAAACAACACTAAATTAAAGTGCACTTTTTGTACAGAACGCCACTACAATAGGTTTAAACAAATAAAGTGCACTTTCGTGCATGATGTCACACAAGATATTTCAATCACTGTCAAATAAAAAGGAGCTGCATAATAAGCATCAAATAGTGTATGTCCTTCACTATGTGGTAGGTTCCTTCTGTTGTTGACTGTTTTTTTCATACAGTTTTGATCTGGAAATGGTTGCTTTGGGATTTTGTGGGTGATGTTGACGTGTGGAGTTTCACGCACTCTTCATTCTCTGGGAAAACTAAGGCCCGGGGGGCCACATGTGGCCCCTCAAGCCGTTCAAATTGGCCCGCCGGACATTCCAAAATATATTTTTTTAGATCTGTAAGATGGAAAGTGTAGCTGCCATTACGATGTGCACTTATGTTTTCTAATGACTGTACTAAGTCTTTCAAATGCTTGGATTCTGCGCTTTAGTGTGGTATACTAGTTACTATGGTCATCTAATTAGTTACTTTAGTAATCTAATTAGTTACTAAGGTAATCTAAGTCACCACATCTCAGACCAGGCTTTGTGGCTTGGGAGCATTTCCACGTAGTGTTTCCAGAGCCTCAAGTGTGGGTGTCAGGGACAGACGAGGAAGTCGATTTTTACAACAAAGTTCTAAAGTTTAGTGATGTATCACATATATCCGATTGTAAGTGGGGTTTTTTTTACCCTTTGAGTTCATATTTCACTGTTTGTTGCATTTTTTTTGACGTTTTCGCTTGTAAAATATGTCATGTTGTCAATATTCAGTGTTTTATCGTTCATAGTTAATATTGTAAATCCCACATTCTTTATTTACATGTACATTCTAGGTCGTTTTTTACAACAAAGTTCTAAGTTTAGTGATATATCACATATATCCGATTGTAAGTGGGTTTTTTTACCCTTTACGATCATATTTCAGTGTGTTTGTTGCATTTTTTGTTGCGTTTTCGCTTGTAAAATATGTAATGTTGTCAATATTCAGTGTTTTATCGTTCATAGTTAATATTGTAAATCCCACATTCTTTATTTACATGTTCATTCTACGTTGATTTTTACTACAAAGTACTGAAGTTTAGTGATATATCACATATATGATTGGAGGTGGGTGTTTTTTCAACCCTTTGCGTTCATATTTTACGGTTTGTTGCATTTTTTGTTGCGTTTTTGCTTGTAAAATATGTCATATGTTGTCAATATTCAGTGTTTTATTGTTCATAGTTAATATTGTAAATCCCACATTCTTTATTGCCATGTACATTCTAGGTCGACTTTTACAACAAATTTCTAAAGTTTAGTGATATATCACATATATCCGATTGTAGGTGGGGTTTTTTTTTAACCCTTTGCGTTCATATTTTACGGTTTGTTGCATTTTTTGTTGCGTTTTTGCTTGTAACATATGGTATATGTTGTCAATATTCAGTGTTTTATCATTCGTAGTTAATATTGTAAATCCCACATTCTTTATTGACAGGTACATTCTAGGTCGATTTTTACAACAAAGTTTTAAAGTTTAGTGATATATCACATATATCCGATTGTAAGTTTTTTTTAACCCCTTGCATTCATATTTTACTGTTTGTTGCTTTTTTGTTGCGTTTTTGCTTGTAAAATATGTCATATGTTGTCAATATTCAGTGTTTTATCATTCATAGTAATATTGTAAATCCCACATAATTTATTTACATGTACATTTTAGGTTGATTTTTACAACAAATTTCTAAAGTTTAGTGATACATCACATATATCCGATTATAAGTGGGGTTTCTTTTACCCTTTGCGTTCATATTTTACGGTTTGTTGCATTTTTTGTTGCGTTTTTGCTTGTAAAATATGTCATATGTTGTCAATATTCAGTGTTTTATCATTCATACTTAATATTGTAAATCCCACATTCTTTATTGCCATGTACATTCTAGGTCGATTTTTACAACAAATTTCTAAAGTTTAGTGATATATCACATATATCCGATTGTAGGTGGGGTTTTTTTACCCTTTGCGTTCATATTTCACTGTGTTTGTTGCTTTTTTGTTTTGTTTTCGCTTGATTGTAAAATATGTCATATGTCATATATATCCGATTGTAAGTGTTGTTGTTTTTTTACCCTTTGAGTTCATATTTCACTGTTTGTTGCATTTTTGTTGCGTTTTCACTTGTAACATATGTCATATGTTGTCAATATTTAGTGTTTTATCGTTCATAGTTAATATTGTAAATCCCACATTCTTTATTGACATGTACATTCTGGGTCGATTTTTACAACAAAGTTCTAAATTTTAGTGATATTTCACATATATCCGACTGTAAGTGTTTTTTTTGTTTACACTTTGCGTTCATATTTCACTGTGTTTGTTGCGTTTTCTCTTGTAAAATATGTCATGTTGTCAATATTCAATGTTTTATCGTTCGTAGTTAATATTGTAAATCCCACATTCTTTAGTGACATGTACATTCTAGGTTGATTTTTACAACAAAGTTCTAAAGTTTAGTGATATATCACACATATCGGATTGTGTTTTTTTTTTTTACCCTTTACGTTCATATTTGTGTTTGTTGCATTTTTTTGTTGCGTTTTTGCTTGTAAAATATGTCATATGTTGTCAGTATTCAGTGTTTTATCGTTCATAGTTAATATTGTAAATCCCACATTCTTTATTGACATGTACATTCTAGGTCGATTTTTACAACAAAGTTTTAAGTTTAGTGATATAACACATATATCCGATTGTAGGTGGGTTTTTTTACCCTTTGTGTTCATATTTCACTGTTTGTTGCATTTTTTGTTGCGTTTTCGCTTGTAAAATATGTCATGTTGTCAATATTCAGTGTTTTATCGTTCATAGTTAATAGTGTAAATCCCACATTCTTTATTGACATGTACATTCTAGGTCGATTTTTACAACAAAGTTCTAAATTTTAGTGATATTTCACATACATCCGACTGTAAGTGTTTTTTTTTGTTTACCCTTTGTGTTCATATTTCACTGTGTTTGTTGCGTTTTCTCTTGTAAAATATGTCATATTTTGTCAATATTCAGTGTTTTATCGTTCATAGTTAATATTGTAAATCCCACATTCTTTATTGACATGTACATTCTAGGTCGATTTTCACAACAAAGTTCTAAAGTTTAGTGATATATCACATATATCCGATTGTAGGTTTTTTTTTTTTACTCTTTACGTTCATATTTCAGTGTGTTTGTTGCTTTTTTTTTGCGTTTTTTCTTGTAAAATATGTCATATGTTGTCAATATTCAGTGTTTTATCGTTCATAGTTAATATTGTAAATCCCGCATTCTTTAGTGACATGTTCATTCTACGTCGATTTTTACTACAAAGTACTGAAGTTTAGTGATATATCACATATAGGATTGGAGGTGGGGGTTTTTTCAACCCTTTGCGTTCATATTTTACGGTTTGTTGCATTTTTCTTGCGTTTTCACTTGTAAAATATGTCATATGTTGTCAATATTCAGTGTTTTATCGTTCATAGTTAATATTGTAAATCCCACATTCTCTATTGCCATGTACAATCTAGGTCGATTTTCACAACAAAGTTCTAAAGTTTAGTGATATATCACATATATCCGATTGTAGGTGGGGTTTTTTTTTAACCCTTTGCGTTCATATTTTACGGTTTGTTGCATTTTTTGTTGCGTTTTTGCTTGTAAAATATGTCATATGTTGTCAATATTCAGTGTTTTATCGTTCATAGTTAATATTGTAAATCCCACATTCTTTATCGACATGTACATTCTAGGTCGATTTTTACAACAAATTTCTAAAGTTTAGTGATATAACACATATATCCGATTGTAGGTGGGGTTTTTGTTTACACTTTGCGTTCATATTTCACTGTGTTTGTTGCGTTTTCTCTTGTAAAATATGTCATGTTGTCAATATTCAATGTTTTATCGTTCATAGCTAATATTATAAATCCCACATTCTTTATTGACATGTACATTCTAGGTTGATTTTTACAACAAAGTTCTAAAGTTTAGTGATATATCACATATATCCGATTGTGTTTTTGTTTTTTTTTACCCTTTACGTTCATATTTGTGTTTGTTGCATTTTTTTGTTGCGTTTTTGCTTGTAAAATATGGTATATGTTGTCAGTATTCAGTGTTTTATTGTTCATAGTTAATATTGTAAATCCCACATTCTTTTTTGACATGTACATTCTAGGTCGATTTTTACAACAAAGTTCCAAATATTAGTGATATATCACATATATCCGATTGTAAGTGGGTTTTTTTACCCTTTACGTTCATATTTCAGTGTGTTTGTTGCCTTTTTTTGTTGCGTTTTTGCTTGTAAAATATGGTATATGTTGTCAGTATTCAGTGTTTTATCGTTCATAGTTAATATTGTAAATCCCACATTCTTTATTGACATGTACATTCTAGGTCGATTTTTACAACAAAGTTCAAAATTTTAGTGATATTTCACATACATCCGACTGTAAGTGTTTTTTTTGTTTACCTTTTGCGTTCATATTTCACTGTGTTTTTGCGTTTTCTCTTGTAAAATATGTCATATTTTGTAAATATTCAGTGTTTTATCGTTCATAGTTAATATTGTAAATCCCACATTCTTTAGTGACATGTACATTCTAGGTCGATTTTCACAACAAAGTTCTAAAGTTTAGTGATATATCACATATATCCGATTGTAAGTGTTTTTTTTTTACTCTTTACGTTCATATTTCAGTGTGTTTGTTGCATTTTTTTTTTGCGTTTTTTCTTGTAAAATATGTCATATGTTGTCAATATTCAGTGTTTTATCGTTCATAGTTAATATTGTAAATCCCACATTCTTTATTGACATGTACATTCTAGGTCGTTTTTACAACAAAGTTTTAAGTTTAGTGATATATCACATAGATCCGATTGTAAGTGTTGTTTTTTTTTTTACCCTTTGTGTTCATATTTCACTGTGTTTGTTGCTTTTTTGTTGCGTTTTTGTTTGATTGTAAAATATGTTTTTGCTCTGGCGGGTGACTTTTCGAATGGGGCCACACATTAGCAGCTCCGCTACTTTTTGTAGCAACGCTTTTGCCGCATACTTGTAAAACATCTTAAAGCCAAACCACAATTCTTCATTCATTTGTTACCACACCGCGAGCATGGTAGCTAACTTTACCATGCCGCTACCAGAGTGTATGACGTTGCGCGCGCGACGGTATGTGACGTATGTAAGGAGGTGCGCTTGTTTTATGTCTCTGTGAGAAGGAGAGACGAGAACGAGTGAGAAGAGCCTGTAGTGTAATGCCCGCCGCTAAAAGAAACCGCGTGAGAACGTATACTCGAATATCACGATGTAGTCATTTTCTACAACCCGCGATATATCGAGTATATTTGACATGGACGTTTTTTTTATAATATCCACAAAGTTCAGTGGGCAGGTTGTGTTACGTGTGACCATGTCTTGTTGACAGTTTCTTTTGCACCATGACTAGGGAAGGTTATTTGTATTGGGTCATATACGTGAATGCTGCGCATGGCTGTATTTACAATACAACTAAAGATCATTGATCGTCATTTTGTGTATCGCACAGAGACAAACCCGCGATGTATCGAATATGTCGCTATATCGCCCAGCCCTAGTGTGATCCACCCCTCTGCCAGGGTGGTGCTCGTAGAGGTCGATGTGCATTGCAGTGCTTTATAAAGCATGTTGTTGCATTTGCTTTGCAGGATGACCATGAAGTGGACCGCAACGAAGGCCTGAAGTTCGCAAGAAAACACTCCATGCTTTTTATCGGTGAGTGTCCACGTTGGAGTTCAATCAGACGTCTCTTGATTTTGCAGGTGATATGTACATATATGTGTATACCATGGGTGTCAAACTCTGGCCCGCCGTGTAATTTCATTTGGCCCTTGAGGCAATATCAAATTAACATTAGAGCTGGCCCGCCAGGATTATACAGCGACAGTACCGTTTATACTCATACTCGCCAACCCTCCCGAAGGTCAGTGCCCCTCCCGAAAAACTCCCGGGGCAACCATTCTCCCGAATTTCTTTCTAGACAACAATATTGGGGTCGTGCCTTAAAGGTACTGTCTTTAGCGTTCTCCACAACCGGTTGTTACGTCCGCTTTTCCTCTATACATACAGCGTGCCGGCCAAGTCACATAATATATGTGGTTTGTACACACACACACACACAAGTGAATGCAAGGCATATTTGATCAACAGCCGTAACGGTCACACTGAGGGTGGCCGTATAAACAACTTTAACACTTAGATTAGATTAGATAGTACTTTATTTATTCCGTCAGGAGAGTTCCTTCAGGAAAATTAAAATTTTCAGCACAATCCCATTCAAGTTTAAACAAACATTACAGGGAGACAGAACAGGATCGCTGACGGGTCTGCCGGCTTCCAGCACCCCTTACAAAAAAGATGAGATAAAGGTAAACAAAGGGGGGGAGGGGGGGAGAAAAAAATAGAAGATTAAAATAAAATTTTAAAAATCGGTCTTTGCCTGGGCCCTGGAGAGGGGGTGCAGACTGAGGCCAAAGGAAAAAAACAAATAAATAAAAAAAAAAATAAAAAAACAACTCATAACCATGGTACACATCCCTCTTCCATGTGTGTAAGAGGGAAACATCAAAGAACACAGAGGACATTAAAGACATTAAAGCAGCAGATCCAACCAGACACTTCTACATACAGCTATGAATAAAAAGTAAAAGAAACATATCCACTGTGGTGGCCTCTGCGGTGTTCCACGCCATCGTCTGCTGGGGAGGAAGGAGCATGGCCAGAGACAGAAGCAGACCCAACAAAGCAACCAAGACAGCCGACTCCACTCTCGGCCAGTGTCCAGTCCGCATGGATGAGCGAGGATACGTCCAAGGAGACTGAGGTGTCCGACACCTGCTCACCCAGCCAAGACACCACGAAGCCTCTCCGTCCCAGCGTTCAGTGCTAGCTCTGCAGCCCTGTCCCCTCATCCGCATCTCCTACAGTCCCTCCAAACCGACTACGGTTTAGCAGAGACCCAGCAGCTGGTCTTAATGGCCAAAAGGCTCCCGGGAGACAGATCCAAAAGTCCACAAAAAAAGCACCACAGAGGTCACGAAAGTGCCACTCCTTGTCACACAGTCCCAAAGGGTCCTGGACCAAAATGCAAAAAAATATAATAACACATGAAAACAAGAGGGAAACCCAAAAGGATGACACAAGAGCACAGAGCTCCTGCCAACAGCAGCCACTACAGCAGCGCCATCTTGGGAAAAAAAAAAAAAAAAACTGTTACAAATATGCGCCACACTGTGAAGCCACACCAAACAAGAATGACAAACACAATTCGGGAGAACAACCGCACCAAAACACGATGCGAACACAACAGAAAAAGTACCCAGAACCCCTTGCAGCACTAACTCTTCCGGGACGCAACAATATCCACCCCCGCTACTACCAAACCCCGCCACCCCCCCAACCCCGACCACCTCGTTTTTTTATTTTCAAATTTATTAGCTAGTGGGAAACGTTTTTGTTGATATTTACATCAGAATGCTGCAAATAGAAAAGAGGCATTACGTGTTTTATTCAAATTTTATTTCTGCGATGTTTTTTCGTTTGTTTTTTTGAAAGTCGATTTTGCACTATTAGGTTGTATAAACATTGTTAAAGCAAATCAGTGTAACAAACTGAGCAATAATTAACGTTTTATTCATTCACTTTCTTTTGCTACTTCAAGGCTTGAATGTTTGATTCATCCCTTATTGTTATTTCACTTTCAAATGTATTATTGGCCTGTGGAAAAAGTTTATTTTGATATTTACCTCAGAAGGCTGCAAATAGAAAAGAGGCATTCTATTTGTATTTAAATTTTATTTGATATGCCATTGATATTTTTTAAATATTGTTATTATTTGAAACTCAATTTTGCATGTCACTATAAAGTTATATCAATCAATCAATCAATCAATGTTTACTTGTATAGCCCTAAATCACTAGTGTCTCAAAGGGCTGCACAAACCACCACGACATCCTCGGTAGGCCCACATAAGGGCAAGGAAAACTCACACCCAGTGGGACGTCGGTGACAATGATGACCATGAGAACCTTGGAGAGGAGGAAAGCAATGGATGTCGAGCGGGTCTAACATGATACTGTGAAAGTTCAATCCACAATGGATCCAACACAGTCGCGAGAGTCCAGTCCAAAGCGGATCCAACACAGCAGCGAGAGTCCCGTTCACAGCGGAGCCAGCAGGAAACCATCCCAAGCGTAGGCGGATCAGCAGCGCAGAGATGTCCCCAGCCGATACACAGGCAAGCAGTACATGGCCACCGGATCGGACCGGACCCCCTCCACAAGGGAGAGTGGGACATAGAAGAAAAAGAAAAGAAACGGCAGATCAACTGGTCTAAAAAGGGAGTCTATTTAAAGGCTAGAGTATACAAATGAGTTTTAAGGTGAGACTTAAATGCTTCTACTGAGGTAGCATCTCGAACTGTTACCGGGAGGGCATTCCAGAGTACTGGAGCCCGAACGGAAAACGCTCTATAGCCCGCAGACTTTTTTTGGGCTTTGGGAATCACTAACAAGCCGGAGTCCTTGCTTGTTTGGGTCCCTATTAAAAGGTTAATTTTTTCAACCCTGGCCCGCGGCTTTGTTCAGTTTAAAATTTTGGCCCACTCTGTATTTGAGTCTGACACCCCTGGTGTATACAGTCGTGGTCAAAAGCTGACTTACACTTGTAAAGAATATAAGGTCATGGCTGTCTTGAGTTTCCAATCATTTCCACAACTCTTGTTTTTTTTTTGTGATAGTGATTGGAGCACATACTTGTTGCTCACAAAAAAACAATTCATGAAGTTTGGTTCTTTTCTGAATTTACTATGGCTCTACTGAAAATGTGACCTGGTTTAAAGTATACATACAGCAATGTTAATATTTGCTTACATTAATATTAATGTTAATATTTGGGGCGGTTTAGCTCGGTTGGTAGAGCGGCCGTGCCAGCAACTGGAGGGTTGCAGGTTCGATTCCCACTCCCGCCATCCCAGTATCTGCCGTTGTGTCCTTGGGCAAGACACTTTACCCACCTGCTTCCAGTGCCACCCACACTGGTTTGAATGTAACTTAGATATTGGGTTTCACTATGTAAAGCGCTTTGAGTCACTAGAGAAAAAGCGCTATATAAATATAATTCACTTAATTCACTTACATGGCCCTTGGCAAGTTTCACTGCAATAAGGCGCTTTTGGTAGCCATCCACAAGCTTCTGCTTGAATTTTTGACCACTCCTCTGTTAAGGTTTGCAGAGGGGAGATGACGGCAGACACCAGAGGGGGGTAATGTTCAATAATTGATTATACATATAGTCAATAACTGATAAACTAAGGAAATGGAGTGTGACAAAATCCAAGTGTAAGACTATGTGTGTGGTTAGCTAAAGTGTGTGTTACCAAGTGTGTTGAACGAGATACGAGGAAGTCCAGGGGAGAGAGAGAAGTCTAAAGGTCCGAGTCCAAAGCCAGGGAAGTCAAAGATCGAGGGAGGCAGTCCGAGTCCAGAGGGAGATTCGGGGAAAAGTGAGACGCACAGCTCACTTTCCAGGCGACGGAGGGTACTGCGGGGGAGGGGGTGACACAAGAAAACACACTGAGAACACACGGAAGGGCAAAAACATAAAGAGAGCAGGAACGCCAACTGAAAGACTATACTCCAGGTTGTGCGAGCTTATGAAGGCAGAACGTTCGTCCTAAGCAGGTGCGCTGATTACAGAGCTCCTGCAGCCGTGCGGGAGGTGCGCCTGCAGCGGAGAGCGCACAAATGGGTGAACGGCGGCGGCAAGAGTCTGAACCGTAACATCCTCTACACAAAATTGGTGCGGTTCGGCGAAATGTGTTGGTTTTCTGACACGGACTTGTTTCTTCAGCATTGTCCACATGTTTAAGTCAGGATTTTGGGACGGCCATTCTAAAACCTTAATTCTAGCCTGATTTAGCCATTCCTTTACCACTTTTGACGTGTGTTTGGGGTCCATTGTCCTGTTGGAATACCCAACTGCGCCCAATACCCAACCTCCGGGCTGATGATTTTCATAGTCCCATTTACTCTCTGTAAAGCACCAGTTCCATTGGCAGCAAAACAGGCCCAGAGCATAATACTACCACCACCATGTTTGACGGTAGGTTTGGTGTTCATGGGATTAAAGGCCTCACCTTTTCTCCTCCAAACATATTGCTGGGTATTGTGGCCAAACAGCTCCATTTTTGTTTCATCTGACCACAGAACTTTCCTCCAGTAAGTCTTATCTTTGTCCATGTGATGTCAGATGAAACAAAAATCCCAGGAACACCATCCTACCATCAAGCCTGGTAGCTAGAAGCTTGTGGATGGCTACCAAAAGCGCCTTATTGCAGTGAAACACGCCAAGGGACATGTAAGCAAATATTAACATTGCCCAGCAGATTTGGTCACATTTTCAGTAGACCCATCATAAATTCATAAAAGAACCAAACTTCATGAATGTTTTTTGTGACCAACAAGTATGTGCTCCAATCACTCTATCACACAAAAAAAACAAGAGTGCTAGAAATGATTGGAAACTCGAGACAGCCATGACAAGTGTATGTAAACTTTTGACCACAACTGTATACTTACATCCTCTATATAAAACCCTAATGGAGGTATTTGGATGTGTTTGTTTTTTTTGTGACTCTATAGACCGAATTGATCGGCTCCCATAGGTTCCTTTCTAAGCGGACTTTTGATGGCATTTTTTAAATATTTAGAATGCATTTGAAAAAAATCAAATTAAAATAAATCCGCCGTCATGTCTTTTATAATGATTGTGAACAAAATGCAACATTCCCCCCCCCCCCCCCCCCCCCAAAAAGTCTAGTTCCTGTCAGGTTCAAACACTGATGACATCTATTAAACAAGACAAGACGCAAGGAATTAAACAGAGACATAATTAAATTTGGCTCAAATGAGGAGAGACGTCTGGACTGTACTCTTTGTACAGTCTCACCACGCTCTGACAAAAGATTGTACGCCTCCTCTTTTATTTGGACTTTCCCTGATTACATGGCAACAGCTGTTTCTAAGGGACCGGCGGTCGTAAACAGCCACCACCTTTGCTTACACACTGTTCAACGAAAAGGTTGTAAAACAGTTCCTGTCCGCTTTGTAGTTCTCGGGTCTAGACAAAATCTCTCTGTGGATTACAATACATCAAAGAAACAGAACACCTTCATGTTGCTTCCCATCCTACACAGTGGAGTTTTACAAGCCTTCTTCTTGGTAGGATCAAGGACCTTTTTTCCTCTCGCTGGGAACTCATGGAAACACACAGTTTTGTGATAAATTAGATACAATTATTTGTGACAGTTCTCCTTTAGGCTGTCCTCATGAAAACCCATTCTCCAGATGTAATGTGCATTTTGTCCAATCAGAAGGGGGAAAAAAAGACACTGGAAGGAATTGAACACAAGAGAGTAAAGGACTTCATGTTTAAAAAGTATGAGATAATGTCGCCCATTTTTTTTAATGACACAACCCAAAGTGGTCAGTTTTAATCATCCGCACAAAAACTGAAGCCACAGTTTTTCCTAAAGCTCTGTTGTAATGGAAAAAAATAAGTTTGGTGTGGAAAAAAGGCCAAAATGCATTAGGAAATG
>NC_084638.1:3248088-3265588 GCF_033978795.1 Nerophis ophidion
TGTATTTTTTAGGAACACGAATACAAAACCTCACAGTAATGTCTGATTGAAAGATAAAAATGTTATGACGGACCACCTTAAAAGCTAAATGGAAATTACATTTTTTTTTTTTACTGAATGAGACACCCAGAATGCGGGATTTACAATATTTACTATGAACGATAAAATAATGAATATTGACAACAAACTGTATGAACGTCAATCGACATGTTATTAAACAGTGTTGTTCAGTAAAGTAACATGCACCAACCATTTTCTTCCTACCTTCTGCGGCCGTCCTTCCTTCAAATGTAGCCGCGCTTAATACGGGGGGCCTTCCTTTCAACGCCATTAAAAAACACGGCGTGTACTCCGAAATAAGACATTTCAGAATTTCTACTGTCAGATGAGCTTACCAATGACATAATTACTAACAGAATGTTTTGAGGAATAATCTCACCATAATTACACAGAAAACATCAACGTTACGGAACCATACTTTCCAATAGCCTTTAACAATACGTGCACCAATGCTCTATACTCGACTTCAAAAAAACAAAAATGTATTAAACGATTCCGCATTTCAAATATGCTTCATTACATACCTGAGCGGTCTGTTTTCCATTCGATATTTCCTAACCTACAGGACACACCTTCTCATTCAATGCGTTTTCTTTATTTTCATGACTATGGGCATTTATTTTGCCACGGGGGGGCCAAATTTCAAGAAAAAAAAGTGTATTTTTTAGGAACACGAATACAAAGCCTCACAATAATGTCTGATTGAAAGATAAAAATGTTATGACAGACCACCTTAAAAGCTAAATGGAAATTACATTTTTTTTTTTACTGAATGAGACACCCAGAATGCGGGATTTACAATATTTACTATGAACGATAAAATAATGAATATTGACAACAAACTGTAAGAACGTCAATCGACATGTTATTAAACAGTGTTGTTCAGTAAAGTAACATGCACCAACCATTTTCTTCCTACCTTCTGCGGCCATGCTTCCTTCAAATGTAGCCGCGCTTAATACGGGGGGCCTTCCTTTCAACGCCATGAAAAAACACGGCGTGTACTCCGAAATAAGACATTTCAGAATTTCTACTGTCGGATGAGCTTACCAATGACATAATTACTAACAGAATGTTTTGAGGAATAATCTCACCATAATTACACAGAAAACGTCAACGTTACGGAACCATACTTTCCAATAGCCTTTAACAATACGTGCACCAATGCTCTATACTCGACTTCAAAAAAACAAAAATGTATTAAACGATTCCGCATTTTAAATATGCTTCATTACATACCTAAGCGGTCTGTTTTCCATTCGATATTTCCTAACCTACAGGACACACCTTCTCATTCAATGCGTTTTCTTTATTTTCATGACTATGGGCATTTATTTTGCCACGGGGGGCCAAATTTCAAGAAAGAAATGTGTATTTTTTAGGAGCAGTAATACAAAACCTCACAATAATGTCTGATTGAAAGCTAAAAATATTATGACAGACCACCTTAAAAGCAAAATGGAATTAAACATTTTTTTTTACTGAATGAGACACCCAGAATGTGGGATTTACAATATTTACTATGAACGATAAAACACTGAATATTGACAACATATGAAAAACCTCACATTAATGTAATAAAACTTTTACTGAATGAGACACCCAGAACTCTGGTTGCTTGGAGATGGCCTAAGAACGTATTTAAAAAAATTGATTATTAATATATATATATTTTTTTAATTTTTTAATCGGCTTTTGAAAACGATAAATCGATTTAGAATCGGGATGAAGACGAATCACAATTTAGGTGTCAATTTTTTGCGCACCCTTACATAATATGACCAGTGTACAGTACACCTATGTAATTATCTAAACAATCCCAAACAATTAAGCTTACCTATTAACGTTAGCGTGCTAATAGGTAGCATTTTTTCCCAGTAACAAAATGTTTGCCACTGTGTTGTAACCTATTAATAATATTAAAAAAAAAAACTTTAGATTTTAATTGTATTTTTTTAATCGACCTTTGAAAACTAAGAACCAGGATGAAGATGAATCGCGATTCTGGTATGAATTGTTTTTTTTGCGGACCCTTACAAAATGACTCTGGTGTACAGTATACCTATAAAATTAGCTAAAAAAAAAACTATTAAGCTAACATAAGCATGCTAACATGTAGCATTTTATCATGATTCAGATGTGAATTTTGTTTTTTGTTCACCCTTACAAAATATGACCCTGGTGTACAGTATACCTATAAAATTAGCTGAAAAAAAACTCCTAAGAAACTAACTTAACATTAGCATGCTAAAACATAGCATTTTATCACAATTCAGGTGTGAATTTAGTTTTTTGTTCACCCTTTCAAAATACAACCGGTGGACAGTACACCTATAAAATTAGCTAAAAAAACAAACTATTAAGCTAGCCTAATATAAGCATGCTAACAGGTAGCATTTTATCACGATTCAGGTGTGAATTTAGTTTTTTGTTCATCCCTACAAAATATGACTCTGGTGTACAGTATACCTATAAAATTATCTTAAAAAAACTTATTTAGCTAACGTAACGTTAGCACGCTAACAGGTTGCATTTTATCACGAATCAGGTGTAAATGTATTAATTTGCGGACCGTTACAAAATATGACTCCGGTGTACAGTACACCTATAAAATTAGCTAAAAAAAAATATTAAGCTAACCTAACGTTAGCATGCTAATAGGTAGCATTTTATCACAATTCAGGTGTGAAATTTAGTTTTTTGTTCACCCTTACAAAATATGACCCTAGAGTACAGTATACCTATAATATTAGCTAAAAAAAACAAACAAAAAACTATTAAGCTAAACTAACGTTAGCATGCTAACACATAGCATTTTATCACGATTCAGGTGTGAATTTAGTTTTTTGTTCACCTATAAAATTAGTAAAAATAAATATATAAAGCTAACCTAACGTTAGCATGGTAACAGGTAGCATTTTTTTTTTAAAAACTGCACAATTTGCAAAAGCTATCATGCTAATATAGAATGCTAGAAACTATGATCGGGTCGCACTTTGTAGACCCCTGTTATGTCATTAGCACATTTAGATGGGCATCATTTGTAGTAAATGTATGGTTGGGGGTCCTTGAGTGTCAATCACGTCGTCCATATTTATTCTGGAATTTTTTTCCGTCATGTAAAATCATTCCCACGCCCTCTTTATCCTTTTTTCGCGCCACGTTTCTATCACACTTCGCAAGACGTCGCCATGACAACTGCCTTAACCATGAATGGTATATGCTGTAGTCCAAGTATGCTCAAAAGACAAAATAAATTAAAGCTGCAAGCAGCGACGGACGGGACCGACTTTTTCTGGTGTTTCCTGCCTTTACACATTCAACATATCTTTACCTGCACATTACCTACCTTCCCTGCGCATTCTGGGGTCACACTGGTGCTTCTTTCTTTCACCCATAAACGCTGGTGCTTCCTGCCATCACCCGGACAACATATCTTTACCTGCACATTACCTACCTTCTCTGTATCCTGGAGTCAAACTGGTGCCTCCTTCTTTCACCCAGTCAACAAAACTTTACCTGCACAATACCTACCTTCTCTGCATTGTGTGGTCACGCTGGTGCTTCCTGCTTTTAAGCGGCCATCTTGAGACAGCAGCAACGGCGCAGCAGTTCTTTGAAGGCTCGTAAAATCATAACTTTTAATCAGAAGGGTTCAATCTTTTTCCTGTGCGAGTTTGAAGCCGACACAACAAACACGCTCAGAGGAGATAATGTTTGAAAAAAGGGGTAATTGCCAACTTCCTGTTGATTTTTGCTAAAGGATGTCAATTAATGAAATGTAGGTCTAAGTGAGACCTACATAGAGGTTTTTGTTTCATGTCTCTACGACATTTCTACTGGAAGTTACAAGCAGTTGTGTCTGTTTTCCCTTCCCAAGAGCAGTTTTCTCTGTGTTTTATTCCTAGTGGGTGCTAGAGCGCAATTTTGAGTTTTGGGGTTTAGTTTTTTTATTAGATTGCAATTTTCACCAGTCCTGATGTGTGTGTCCAGTTTGGTGAGTTTTGAAGCATTTTACGGGGGTCAAATTACAACTCAAAGAGGCAAAAATGACATTTTTTAGGAAACTTTTGTTTTGAAGGGGTTTTTGCCAACTTCCTGTTGATTTTTGCTGAAGGATGTAAGTGTATGAAATGTAGGTCTAAGTGAGACCTACATAGAGGTTTTTGTTTCATGTCTCTACGACATTCCTACTGGAAGTTACAAGCAGTTTTGTCTGTTTTCCCGTCCCAAGAGCAGTTTTCTCTGTGTTTTATTCCTAGTGGGTGCTAGAGCGCAATTTTGAGTTTTGGGGTTTACTTTTTTTTATTAGATTGCAATTTTCACCAGTCCTGATGTGTGTGTCCAGTTTGGTGAGTTTTGAAGCATTTTACGGGTGTCAAATTACAACTCAAAGAGGCAAAAATGAAATTTTTTAGGAAACTTTTGTTTTGAAGGGGTTTTTGCCAACTTCCTGTTGATTTTTGCTGAAGGATGTAAGTGTATGAAATGTAGGTCTAAGTCAGACCTACATAGAGGTTTTTGTTTCATGTCTCTACGACATTCCTACTGGAAGTTACAAGCAGTTTTGTCTGTTTTCCCGTCCCAAGAGCAGTTTTCTCTGTGTTTTATTCCTAGTGGGTGCTAGAGCGCAATTTTGAGTTTTGGGGTTTAGTTTTTTTATTAGATTGCAATTTTCACCAGTCCTGATGTGTGTGTCCAGTTTGGTGAGTTTTGAAGCATTTTACGGGGGTCAAATTACAACTCAAAGAGGCAAAAATGACATTTTTTAGGAAACTTTTGTTTTGAAGGGGTTTTTGCCAACTTCCTGTTGATTTTTGCTGAAGGATGTAAGTGTATGAAATGTAGGTCTAAGTGAGACCTACATAGAGGTTTTTGTTTCATGTCTCTACGGCATTCCTACTGGAAGTTACAAGCAGTTGTGTCTGTTTTCCCGTCCCAAGAGCAGTTTTCTCTGTGTTTTTTTCCTAGTGGGTGCTAGAGCGCAATTTTGAGTTTTGGGGTTTAGTTTTTTTATTAGATTGCAATTTTCACCAGTCCTGATGTGTGTGTCCAGTTTGGTGAGTTTTGAAGCATTTTACGGGGGTCAAATTACAACTCAAAAGAGGCAAAAAGGACATTTTTTAGGAAACTTTTGTTTTGAAGGGTTTTTTGCCAACTTCCTGTTGATTTTTGCTGAAGGATGTAAGTGTATGAAATGTAGGTCTAAGTCAGACCTACATAGAGGTTTTTGTTTCGTGTCTCTACGACATTCCTAACGGAAGTTATAAGCAGTTTTGTCTGTTTTTTCCTAGGGGGCGCTAGAGCGCAAATTTGAGTTCTGGGGTTTGGGTTTTTTATTAGATCGCAATTTTCACCAGTCCTGATGTGTGTGTACAGTTTGGTGAGTTTTGAAGCATTTTACGGGGGTCAAATTACAACTCAAAGAGGCAAAAATGACATTTTTTAGGAAACTTTTGTTTTGAAGGGGTTTTTGCCAACTTCCTGTTGATTTTTGCTGAAGGATGTAAGTGTATGAAATGTTGGTCTAAGTGAGACCTACATAGAGGTTTTTGTTTCATGTCTCTACGACATTCCTACTGGAAGTTACAAGCAGTTTTGTCTGTTTTCCCGTCCCAAGAGCAGTTTTCTCTGTGTTTTATTCCTAGTGGGTGCTAGAGCGCAATTTTGAGTTTTGGGGTTTACTTTTTTTATTAGATTGCAATTTTCACCAGTCCTGATGTGTGTGTCCAGTTTGGTGAGTTTTGAAGCATTTTACGGGGGTCAAATTACAACTCAAAGAGGCAAAAATGACATTTTTAAGGAAACTTTTGTTTTGAAGGGGTTTTTGCCAACTTCCTGTTGACTTTTGCTGAAGGATGTAAGTGTATGAAATGTAGGTCTAAGTGAGACCTACATAGAGGTTTTTGTTTCATGTCTCTACGACATTCCTACTGGAAGTTACAAGCAGTTTTGTCTGTTTTCCCGTCCCAAGAGCAGTTTTCTCTGTTTTATTCCTAGTGGGTCCTAGAGCGCAATTTTGAGTTTTGGGGTTTAGTTTTTTTATTAGATTGCAATTTTCACCAGTCCTGATGTGTGTGTCCAGTTTGGTGAGTTTTGAAGCATTTTACGGGGGTCAAATTACAACTCAAAGAGGCAAAAATGACATTTTTTAGGAAACTTTTGTTTTGAAGGGGTTTTTGCCAACTTCCTGTTGATTTTTGCTGAAGGATGTAAGTGTATGAAATGTAGGTCTAAGTCAGACCTACATAGAGGTTTTTGTTTCGTGTCTCTATGACATTCCTAACGGAAGTTATAAGCAATTTTGTCTGTTTTTTCCTAGGGGGCGCTAGAGCGCAAATTTGAGTTCTGGGGTTTGGGTTTTTTACTAGATCGCAATTTTCACCAGTCCTGATGTATGTGTCCAGTTTGGTGAGTTTTGAAGCATTTTACGGGGGTCAAATTACAACTCAAAGAGGCAAAAATGACATTTTTTAGGAAACTTTTGTTTTGAAGGGGTTTTTGCCAACTTCCTGTTAATTTTTGCTGAAGGATGTAAGAGTATGGAATGTAGGTCTAAGTCAGACCTACATAGAGGTTTTTGTTTCATGTCTCTACGACATTCCTACTGGAAGTTACAAGCAGTTTTGTCTGTTTTCCCGTCCCAAGAGCAGTTTTCTCTGTGTTTTATTCCTAGTGGGTGCTAGAGCGCAATTTTGAGTTTTGGGGTTTAGTTTTTTCATTAGATTGCAATTTTCACCAGTCCTGATGTGTGTGTCCAGTTTGGTGAGTTTTGAAGCATTTTACGGGGGTCAAATTAAAACTCAAAGAGGCAAAAATGACATTTTTTAGGAAACTTTTGTTTTGAAGGGGTTTTTGCCAACTTCCTGTTGATTTTTGCTGAAGGATGTAAGTGTATGAAATGTAGGTCTAAGTGAGACCTACATAGAGGTTTTTGTTTCATGTCTCTACGGCATTCCTACTGGAAGTTACAAGCAGTTGTGTCTGTTTTCCCGTCCCAAGAGCAGTTTTCTCTGTGTTTTATTCCTAGTGGGTGCTAGAGCGCAATTTTGAGTTTTGGGGTTTAGTTTTTTTATTAGATTGCAATTTTCACCAGTCCTGATGTGTGTGTCCAGTTTGGTGAGTTTTGAAGCATTTTACGGGGGTCAAATTACAACTCAAAGAGGCAAAAATGACATTTTTTAGGAAACTTATGTTTTGAAGGGTTTTTTGCCAACTTCCTGTTGATTTTTGCTGAAGGATGTAAGTGTATGAAATGTAGGTCTAAGTCAGACCTACATAGAGGTTTTTGTTTCGTGTCTCTATGACATTCCTAACGGAAGTTATAAGCAATTTTGTCTGTTTTTTCCTAGGGGGCGCTAGAGCGCAAATTTGAGTCCTGGGGTTTGGGTTTTTTACTAGATCGCAATTTTCACCAGTCCTGATGTGTGTGTCCAGTTTGGTGAGTTTTGAAGCATTTTACGGGGGTCAAATTACAACTCAAAGAGGCAAAAATGACATTTTTTAGGAAACTTTTGTTTTGAAGGGGTTTTTGCCAACTTCCTATTGATTTTTGCTGAAGGATGTAAGTGTATGAAATGTAGGTCTGAGTGAGACCTACATAGAGGTTTTTGTTTCGTGTCTCTATGACATTCCTAACGGAAGTTATAAGCAGTTTTGTCTGTTTTTTCCTAGGGGGCGCTAGAGCGCAAATTTGAGTTCTGGGGTTTGGGTTTTTTACTAGATCGCAATTTTCGCCAGTCCTGATGTGTGTGTAAAATTTGGTGAGTTTTGAAGCATGTTAAGGGGGTCAAATTACAGCTCAAAGAGGCGGCGGTATAATAATAATAATAAAACCTTAGAAATACAATAGGGTCCTCTGTCCCAAAGGGACATTCGGTCCCTAATGACAGCATCGACTATGTCTTCGTGTTAGTTTCTAGGCCGCCGATGATTGAGAAGTGGGAGTGGGAGCTTTCCACAGTCACACTCCTGGTAGAAAAATGTTCCAAAAAAAGAATGCAGAAATAGGCCACAAGTGGAAAGATCCTGTTATTAATATTTAGTGCAATCACTGCAGATGTGTGATTACAAGCTTATGTTTGATGCTCAGCTCCAGTCTCGCGACATTCCACACTCTTTTTTCCCTACATTATCTGCAGTGTGTCGTTTCCACTCGTCACCGAGTGAGTGGGGAGATCATTTGCAATTGTAATGTCAACACGTGTGAAGGTTTCTCTTTCAAATTTTAAGCAATGTTTTTTTTTTTTTATTGTAGATAAAAAAAAGGAAGAGATTCTTGGGTGGATGTTGCGTGATATGATTATTTTGCAATGCAGTCTGCTGAAAATGATGGAAAGCAACACTCGGTGTAGAAATTGACGCTGTGGTCAAAGTTGCAGTTGCTGCAAAACTTAATTTGAAAAATATTCAACGCTCTACTGCACAGGTGTCAAACTCATTCTATTCTAAAAATGGGTTAAAAAAAAAAAACGTTTAAATTTTTTGTATGTATGTATATATATGTGTGTGTATGTATATATGTGTATATATATGTGTATATACATATATGTATGTGTGTCTATGTATATATATGTATATGTATATATATGTGTATATATATGTGTATATATATATATATGTATGTATATATATATATGTGTATATTTGTATGTATATATATGTATGTACGTATAAATATATATGTATGTATGTATATATGTATTTATATATATACGTATATGTATATATATGAATATATATGTATATGTGTGTATATATGTGTATCTTTGTATGTATATATATGTGTGTACGTATATATATGTATGTATGTACATATATGTATGTATGTGTATATGTATGTATGTATATATGTATGTTTAAATATGTATATATGAGTTAATATGTATATATGTTTAAATATGTGTATATATGTGTGTGTATATGTATATATATATATATGTATATAAATGTGTTTGTGTGTGTGTGTGTGTGTTTTTGCAAATATTAGTTCATTTGGAATTTGACGCCTGCAACATGTTTTTAAAAAAAAGCTGGCACACGTGGCAAAAAAACTGAGAAAGTTGAGGAATGCTCATCAAACACTCATTTGAAACATCCCACAGGTGGACGGGCTGATTGAGAACAGGTGGGTGCCATGATTGGGTATAAAAGCAGCTTCCACGAAATGCTAGGTCATTCAAAAACAAGGACGGCGCGAGGGTCACCACTTTGTGAACAAATGCGTGAGCAAATTGTCGAACTGTCTCAAGGAGCTATTGCAAGGAATTTAGGGATTTCACCGTCTACGGTCTGTAATATCATCAAAAGGTTCAGAGAATCTGGAGAAATCACTGCACGTAAGCCATGATATTGTGGACCTTC
Organism: Nerophis ophidion; assembly: GCF_033978795.1. Taxonomy (NCBI): domain Eukaryota; kingdom Metazoa; phylum Chordata; class Actinopteri; order Syngnathiformes; family Syngnathidae; genus Nerophis; species Nerophis ophidion. Next base: position 3,257,512 of record NC_084638.1, read on the forward strand.
GATCCCTCAGGCGGTACTGCATCAAAAAGCAACATCGGTGTGTAAAGGATATCACCACATGGTGTCAGGAACACTTCAGTAAACCACTGTCACTAACTACAGTTGGCCGCTACATCTGTAAGTGTAAGTTAAAACTCTACTATGCAAAGCCACAGCCATTTATCAACAACACCCAGAAATGCCGCCGGCTTCGCTGGGCCCGAGCTCATCTAAGATGGACTGATGCGAAGTGGAAAACTGTTCTGTGGTCTGACGAGTCCACATTTCAAATTGATTTTGGAAACTGTGGACGAGAGGAAAAGAACCATCTGGATAGTGCTAGGCACAAAGTGTGATGGTATGCGGGTGCAATAGTGCCCAAGGCATGGGTAACTTACACAGCTGTGAAGGCACCATTAATACTGAAAGGTACATACAGTTTTTTTGGAGCAACACATGTCGCCGACCAAGCAACGTTATCATGGACGCCCCTGCTTATTTCAGCCAGACCATGCCAAGCCACGTGTAATGTTATTTGCTGAAGTTTTTTATTCTTTTCAGATGTTTTAAGACCAGTTAGACACAGAAATACCTCATACTAGGAACTATTTGGCATGTTACAGTACTGTCTGTGATGGCCTTCACGCTAGATCTTGGACCCGGTCCAGTCAGTTTTGTCCCCGTCAAACAGCAGACAAAAAAAAAAAAAAAGGTCGGAAATTAAAGCCCAGGCGGCGGCGGTCGTTCGAGGACGAAATACTTTCCTATCGAATAAAGTATCAGAAACCGGTCGCTGTTTTGCTCCAAGAGTGCTGCTCACGTGCTCTTAAGCAACATACTTAGGAAGGATTCATGGAAATTTATAGCCGCTAACAAGTAGTTCTTCTTGCTCGGTACCTCACGGAAAAATGACTTTTACGATCATGAGGAAGAAGAACGGAATTTTAGCCAGAAAGTGAAGTGATGTGAGATGGTAAGTGGTGAAAACACTGAAACATGTTTTTTTTTCCAATATAAAATGCTGAAGTGCTCACAATTTTTCCTCTCTTCAAGTGCTGTTCTCAGGATGCGGAAGGACTGGAAGCAAGGTGCAGGTAAGAGTCTTTAAAACCCGTAAACGAGGCGAAAATACAAAAATAGCGCGCTATTGGTGTTGTGGTCAGATGAAACAAAAATGGAGCTGTTTGGCCACAATACCCGGCAATATGTTTGGAGGAGAAAAGGTGAGGCCTTTAATCCCAGGAACACCACACCTACCGTCAAGCATGGTGGTGGTAGCATTATGCTCTGGGCCTGTTTTGCTGCCAAAGTGCTTTACAGAGAGTAAATGGGACAATGAAAAAGGAGGATTACCTCCGAATTCTTCAGGACAACCTAAAATCATCAGCCCGGAGGTTGGGTCTTGGACGCAGTTGGGTGTTCAAACAGGACGATGACCCCAAACACACGTCAAAAATGGTGAAGGAATGTCTAAATCAGGCTAGAATTAAGGTTTTAGAAATGACTTTCCCAAAGTCCTGACTTAAATGCTGAAGAAACATGTCCATGTCAAAAAACCAACACATTCATAAAAGAACCAAACTTTATTAATGTTTTTTGTGACCAACAAGTATGTGCTCCAATCACTCTATCACAAAAAAATAAGAGTTGTAGAAATGATTGGAAACTCGAGACAGCCATGACATTATGTTCTTTACAAGTGTATGTATACTTTTGATCGTGAGTGTATAAAGGGGAGCGATTAGTGGCAGCAGCAGGTGGAGACACCGGTCAACAAACAGAAATTGGTGCGCTTCTAGCAACAAGAGCATAACAAAGGACTGTAGTTTTGGTAACATAAATACACACTTAACTAAGAAGAATAACAACAAAACCAACACAGGACATGACCGGGAGATATTGACATATTTTTGGCTATTGTAACATTGAACACAGATTGAACACTAACACTATGTTTATAAAAATGTAGGAAAATAAAACATTGTGCTTTATTTAAGAGATTCTTGGGCGTACCACTAGATGGAGCCCACGTAGCCGTCTATAGTGAGAGTGTGGCCAATTGGTTTCAGAGTTGGTCCCAAACTTGGCGCCAGGTTGTCCATTCTCTCTCAGTACCACAAGTTAGTCCATACCCTACAGCAGTGGTCAACTGGTACCGGTCCGGGGACTACCGGTATGTGGTAGTTTAATTTATTTATAAACTACCGCATTTTCTCCAACTTTTTTGATTTTAAGACATTTTTCGGGATTTTTTCTCAAAAACTCTGGATTTTTCTGTCAAAATGTCGCAATTTTTTCTGTCAAAATGTCTGGATTTTTTTTACGTGTGAAAAAGTATGTTTTTTTCTGTCAAAAAGTCTGGATTTTTTTGGACAAAAGGCCTGGATTTTTTACGGTCAAAAAGTCGGGATTTTTTCTGTCTAAAAGTCGGGATTTTTTCTTTCAAAAAGTCAGGATTCTTTATGTCAAAAAGTCGGGATTTTTTTTCTGTGTCAAAAAAATCGGGACTTTTTTCGGTCAAAAAGTCTGGATTTTTTGTACAAAAGGTGTGTATTTTTTCGGTCTAAAAGTCGAGATTTTTTCTGTCGAGTCGGGATTTTTTCCGTCAAATCGGGATTTTTTCTCCGCCGAAAAATCGGGATTTTTTCCGACAAAAAATCGGGATTTTTTCCGTCAAAAAGTCAGGATTTTTTCTGTCAAAAAGTCGGGATTTTTTCCGTCAAAAAGTCAGGATTTTTTGTAATTGTCCAAAAATCTGGATTTTTTCCAAGTGTCAAAAAATCTGGATTTTTTTCTAAGTGTCAAAAAGTCTGGATTTTTTTCTGTCAAAAAGTAAGGATTTTTTTCTAAATGACAAAAAGTCTGGATTTTTTCTGTCAAAAAAATCTGAATTTTTTTCATTCAAAAAGTCTGGATTTTTGCTGTCAAAAAGTCTTGATTTTTGCTGTCAAAATGTAGGGTTTTTTTCTGTCAAAAAATCTGGATTTTTTTCTGTCAAAAAATCGGGATTTTCTCTAAGTGTCAAAAAATCTTGATTTTTTCTATCAAAAACTGGATTTTTTCTGTCAAAAAGTCGGGATTTTTTTCCAAGTGTCAAAAAATTGGGACTTTTTCCGGTCTGAAAATCAGGATTTTTTGTAAGTGTCAAAAAGTCGATATTTTTTCTGACAAAAAGTCGATATTTTTTCCGTCACAAAGTCTGGATTTTTTCCGTCAAAAAGTCTGGATTTTTTCCATCAAAAAGTCTGGATTTTTTCCGACAAAAAGTCGGGATTTTTTCCATCAAAAAGTCGGGATTTTTTCCGTCAAAAAGTCGGGATTTTTTCTGTCAAAAAGTCGGGATTTTTTCCGTCAAAAAGTCAGGATTTTTTGTAATTGTCCAAAAATCTGGATTTTTTCCAAGTGTCAAAAAATCTGGATTTTTTTCTAAGTGTCAAAAAGTCTGGATTTTTTTCTGTCAAAAAGTAAGGATTTTTTTCTAAATGACAAAAAGTCTGGATTTTTTCTGTCAAAAAAATCTGAATTTTTTTCATTCAAAAAGTCTGGATTTTTGCTGTCAAAAAGTCTTGATTTTTGCTGTCAAAATGTAGGGTTTTTTTCTGTCAAAAAATCTGGATTTTTTTCTGTCAAAAAATCGGGATTTTCTCTAAGTGTCAAAAAATCTTGATTTTTTCTATCAAAAACTGGATTTTTTCTGTCAAAAAGTCGGGATTTTTTTCCAAGTGTCAAAAAATTGGGATTTTTTCCGGTCTGAAAATCAGGATTTTTTGTAAGTGTCAAAAAGTCAATATTTTTTCTGACAAAAAGTCGATATTTTTTCCGTCAAAAAGTCTGGATTTTTTCCGTCAAAAAGTCTGGATTCTTTCGGTCAAAAAGTCGGGATTTTTTGTAAGTGTCAAAAAATTGGGATATTTTCTGTCTAAAAGTCAGGATTTTTTGTAAGTGTCAAAAAGTCTGGATTTATTTCCGTCAAAAAGTCTGGATTTTTTCCAAGTGTCACAAACTCAGTTTTTTTAAGTGTCAAAAAATCTGTTGGTTTTTTTGTGAGTGTTAAAAAATCGGGATTTTTTTTGTTTCAAAAAGTCTGGATTTTTTTCTGTCAAAAAGTCAGGATATTTCGTCAAAAAGTCTGGATTTTTTCAGTCAAAAAATCAGGATTTTTTTCGGTCAAAAAGTGTGGATTTTTTTCGGTCAAAATGTCAGGATTTTTTCTAAGTGTCAAAAAGTCTGTATTTTTTCCGTCAAACTCTGGATTTTTTCCGTCAAAAAGTCTGGATTATTTCTGTCAAAAAGTAAGGATTTTTTTCTAAATGACAAAAAGTCTGGATTTTTTCTGTCAAAAAAATCTGAATTTTTTTCATTCAAAAAGTCTGGATTTTGCTGTCAAAAAGTCGGGATTTTTTTCCAAGTGTCAAAAAATTGGGATTTTTTCCGGTCTGAAAATCAGGATTTTTTGTAAGTGTCAAAAAGTCAATATTTTTTCTGACAAAAAGTCGATATTTTTTCCGTCAAAAAGTCTGGATTTTTTCCGTCAAAAAGTCTGGATTCTTTCGGTCAAAAAGTCGGGATTTTTTGTAAGTGTCAAAAAATTGGGATATTTTCTGTCTAAAAGTCAGGATTTTTTGTAAGTGTCAAAAAGTCTGGATTTATTTCTGTCAAAAAGTCTGGATTTTTTCCAAGTGTCAAAAACTCAGTTTTTTTAAGTGTCAAAAAATCTTTTTTTTTTTTTTTGTGAGTGTTAAAAAATCGGGATTTTTTTTGTTTCAAAAAGTCTGGATTTTCTCTGTCAAAAAGTCAGGATATTTCGTCAAAAAGTCTGGATTTTTTCAGTCAAAAAATCAGGATTTTTTTCGGTCAAAAAGTGTGGATTTTTTTCGGTCAAAATGTCAGGATTTTTTCTAAGTGTCAAAAAGTCTGTATTTTTTCCGTCAAACTCTGGATTTTTTCCGTCAAAAAGTCTGGATTATTTCTGTCAAAAAGTAAGGATTTTTTTCTAAATGACAAAAAGTCTGGATTTTTTCTGTCAAAAAAATCTGAATTTTTTTCATTCAAAAAGTCTGGATTTTTGCTGTCAAAAAGTCGGGATTTTTTTCCAAGTGTCAAAAAATTGGGATTTTTTCCGGTCTGAAAATCAGGATTTTTTGTAAGTGTCAAAAAGTCGACATTTTTTCTGACAAAAAGTCGATATTTTTCCCGTCAAAAAGTCTGGATTTTTTCCGTCAAAAAGTCTGGATTTTTTCCGTCAAAAAGTTGGGATTTTTTGTAAATGTCAAAAAATTGGGATATTTTCTGTCTAAAAGTCAGGATTTTTTGTAAGTGTCAAAAAGTCAGGATTTTTTCCAAGTGTCAAAAACTCAGTTTTTTTAAGTGTCAAAAAATCTGTTGGTTTTTTTGTGAGTGTTAAAAAATCGGGATTTTTTTTGTTTCAAAAAGTCTGGATTTTTCTCTGTCAAAAAGTCAGGATATTTCGTCAAAAAGTCTGGATTTTTTCAGTCAAAAAATCAGGATTTTTTTCGGTCAAAAAGTGTGGATTTTTTTCTGTCAAAATGTCAGGATTTTTTCTAAGTGTCAAAAAGTCTGTATTTTTTCCGTCAAACTCTGGATTTTTTCCGTCAAAAAGTCTGGATTATTTCTGTCAAAAAGTAAGGATTTTTTTCTAAATGACAAAAAGTCTGGATTTTTTCTGTCAAAAAAATCTGAATTTTTTTCATTCAAAAAGTCTGGATTTTTGCTGTCAAAAAGTCGGGATTTTTTTCCAAGTGTCAAAAAATTGGGATTTTTTCCGGTCTGAAAATCAGGATTTTTTGTAAGTGTCAAAAAGACGACATTTTTTCTGACAAAAAGTCGATATTTTTTCCGTCAAAAAGTCTGGATTTTTTCCATCAAAAAGTCGGGATTTTTTGTAAGTGTCAAAAAATTGGGATATTTTCTGTCTAAAAGTCAGGATTTTTTGTAAGTGTCAAAAAGTCTGGATTTATTTCTGTCAAAAAGTCTGGATTTTTTCCAAGTGTCAAAAACTCAGTTTTTTTAAGTGTCAAAAAATCTGTTTTTTTTTTTTGTGAGTGTTAAAAAATCTGGATTTTTTTTGTTTCAAAAAGTCTGGATTTTTTTCTGTCAAAAAGTCAGGATATTTTGTCAAAAAGTCTGGATTTTTTCAGTCAAAAAATCTGGATTTTTTTCGGTCAAAAAGTGTGGATTTTTTTCTGTCAAAATGTCAGGATTTTTTCTAAGTGTCAAAAAGTCTGTATTTTTTCCGTCAAACTCTGGATTTTTTCGGTCAAAAAATCTGGATTATTTCTGTCCAAAAAGTTGCCCAGGGCTCCAAATATTTTAGCGCTACGGTGAATTGATTTTCCGACGCTCATTTTTTTTGCTGTTTTTATCTGCCCTGCAGGACCCATGTGGTGTGATGAAATCTAAACTTTTCAGTTCTTTTATGTTTTTCACAAATATCTGTGTATTTTTTCCTTGTGTCATTGAAATATAATGTATACTTTTCACAGATGTCCTGATCTAATTTTTTTGGTTAATATATATCCAAGAAGGCCAATTTAAAACTGCAATGCTGTTTCCGCATTAAATAAAAAAAAGTAAACAAAACACAATAAATCGGCAAAAAATACACAGAAACAAATGTTATTTAAACATCATATATCTGGGAAAAGGCTCGGCTACAATAAAAACTGAAATAGTACGGCCGTTTTAGAAACACGGCCATAAATCTGTCAGAATGGCAGCGTTTGAAGTGGAGCTAAATGAGCAATTATCTGTATGGGCTTTTGAATAGATGCTGCTGATGGGCGCTAAAACTATCAGGACATGTTGACTCACTGCTGAATAAAAGTTCAGCGGTGACAAAGTATAATTGTATCCATGAGGTAATGTAAGACATCAAAGTAGAAGAGGAGGACCACGTTGACGGGTTGCCTTAATGGCCCGCATAGACCGTTTATGCCATGTATGAAGCCATTGTGCAAGAGACTAATAATGAGCAATGAAATATTTACAACTTGACATAAAAAAACAAAAGGTAAGACTATGTAGGTGAGCTCTTATCCCCATTCTGTTCAATTTCCACACCACTTGAAAGTGTGACGTGGAAACGCAATGCATTGTGGGTCTAAATAGCTTATTGACATGGCTGAATACAAAACTCTGTGCTTAAGTTTGTTTTTGTTTTGGTGAGATTTTTCCTATTTCTAGCGTGAAAGCAAAGCCGAAGAAAGTCGGGTTGTGGAGCTAATTAAGAGATGACCGGTGACCCGGATAGCAGCTGTGAGACCATCAAACATGACTTTTAACACCATCACCTGGTACATGCTGGTGTGTTACTGACATTTTCAAACTGGTAAGTTTGATTCAAAGCAGGTTTTGTTCTGTCCCACACATAGCAATTAGTAAGCTGTTAGCATTAGCCGAGCTAGCTGCGGGCAACCAAACAATGTACAGTATTTTGAAAAAAGGCGTGTTGTCTGTTTACTATTAGTAGTGGGTAAACACAAAAATTAAAGAGTATTTTTTTTGGGCAAAAAGTTGGGAATTTTTTGTGTACAAAAGTCGAGATTTTTCCTGTCAAAACGTCTGGATTTTTTATGTCAAAAAGTCTGAATTTTTTTATGTCCAAAAATCTGGATTTTTCTTGTCAAAAAGTTAAGATCTTTCCTGTCAAAAAGTCGGGATTTTTTCCGTCAAATAGTGTGGAATTTTTTATGTCAAAAAGTCTGAATTTTTTTATGTCCAAAAATCTGGATTTTTCTTGTCAAAAAGTTAAGATCTTTCCTGTCAAAAAGTCGGGATTTTTTCCGTCAAATAGTGTGGAATTTTTTATGTCAAGAAGTCTGGATTTTTTTGTAAGTGTTAAAAAGTCTGGATTTTTTTGTAAGTGTCAAAAAGTCTGGATTTTTTTCTGTCAAGAAGTCTGGATTTTTTTGTAAGTGTTAAAAAGTCTGGATTTTTTTGTAAGTGTCAAAAAGTCTGGATTTTTTTCTGTCAAGAAGTCTGGATTTTTTTCCGTCAAATAGTGTGGAATTTTTTATGTCAAGAAGTCTGGATTTTTTTGTAAGTGTTAAAAAGTCTGGATTTTTTTTGCAAGTGTCAA
>NC_084638.1:3280588-3298088 GCF_033978795.1 Nerophis ophidion
GGGGGTGTTTGAATCCTTTTTTTTTTTTTTTCTTTGTCATGAAAAAGGGAGGTTTTTGTGGTTTATGTTGATTTAATTAAAAAAAATAAATAAAAATTTTTTTTTTTGTTTGAATAAAAATGAATAAAAAATTGTTCTGCGGCCCGGTACCAATCGGGCCACGGCCCGGTGGTTGGGGACTACTGTTCTAGGTGACACATCTGCCCTTTTTTTTTTTTAATTGTCATGAAAAAGGGACGTTTTTTTGTGGTTGGTGCACTAATTGTAAGTGTATATTGTGTTTTTTATGATGATTTAATAAAAAAAAATATATATACATATATATATATTTTTTTTAAATAGAAATGAATAGAAAATTCTTCTGCGGCCCAGGGTTGGGGGGGGTGGTGGGGATGTGTTTGAATCCTTTTTTTTTTTTTCTTTGTCATGAAAAAGGGACGTTTTTGTCATGAAAAAGGGAGTTTTTTGTGGTTTATATTGATTTAATAAAAAAAAAAAAAAAAAATTTTTTTTTTTTTTGGGGAATAAAAATGAATAAAAAATTGTTCTGCGGCCCGGTACCAATCGGGCCACGGCCCGGTGGTTGGGGACTACTGTTCTAGGTGACACATCTGCCCTTTTTTTTATTTTTAATTGTCATGAAAAAGGGACGTTTTTTTGTGGTTTGTGCACTAATTGTAAGTGTATATTGTGTTTTTTATGATGATTTAATAAAAAAAAAAAAAATATATATATATATATTTTTTTTAAAATAAAAATGAATAGAAAATTCTTCTGCGGCCCAAGGGGGGGGGTGTTTGAATCCTTTTTTTTTTTAATTGTCATGAAAAAAGGACGTTTTTTTGTGGTTTGTGCACTAATTGTAAGTGTATATTGTGTTTTTTATGATGATTTAATAAAAAAAAAAAATAATATATATATATATATTTTTTTTAAAATAAAAATGAATAGAAAATTCTTCTGCGGCCCAAGGGGGGGGGTGTTTGAATCCTTTTTTTTTTTAATTGTCATGAAAAAAGGACGTTTTTTTTGTGGTTTGTGCACTAATTGTAAGTGTATATTGTGTTTTTTATGATGATTTAATAAAAATAAAAATAAATATGTATATATATATATTTTTTTTAAAATAGAAATGAATAGAAAATTCTTCTGCGGCCCAGGGTTGGGGGGGGGGGGGGTGGGGATGTGTTTGAATCCTTTTTTTTTTTTCTTTGTCATGAAAAAGGGAGTTTTTTGTGGTTTATGTTGATTTAATAAAAAAAAAAATATATATATATATATATATATTTTTTTTTTTAAATAAAAATGAATAGAAAATTCTTCTGCGGCCCAAGGGGGGGGGGGTGTTTGAATCCTTTTTTTTTTTTTTTTCTTTGTCATGAAAAAGGGACGTTTTTGTCATGAAAAAGGGAGGTTGTTGTGGTTTATGTTGATTTAATAAAAAAATAAAAAATAAAAATTTTTTTTTTTTGGGGGAATACAAATGAATAAAAAATTGTTCTGCGGCCCGGTACCAATCGGGCCACGGCCCGGTGGTTGGGGACTACTGTTCTACGTGACACATCTGCCCTTTTCTTTTTTTTAATTGTCATGAAAAAGGGAGTTTTTTTTGTGGTTTGTGCACTAATTGTAAATGTATATTGTGTTTTTTATGATGATTTAATAAAAAAAAATATATATATACATATATATATTTTTTTTAAAAATAGAAATGAATAGAAAATTCTTCTGCGGCCCAGGGTTGGGGGGGGGGTGGGGATGTGTTTGAATCCTTTTTTTTTTTTCTTTGTCATGAAAAAGGGAGTTTTTTGTGGTTTATGTTGATTTAATAAAAAAAAAAAAAAAGTTTTTTTTTTTTTTTTTTTTGAATAAAAATGAAAAAAAAATTGTTCTGCGGCCCGGTACCAATCGGGCCACGGCCCGGTGGTTGGGGACTACTGCTCTAGGTGACACATCTGCCCTTTTTTTTTTTTTTTAATTGTCATGAAAAAGGGACATTTTTTTGTGGTTTGTGCACTAATTGTAAGTGTATATTGTGTTTTTTATGATGATTTAATAAATAAATAAAAATATATATATATGTATATATTTTTTTTAAAAATAAAAATGAATAGAAAATTCTTCTGCGGCCCTTTTTTTTTTTTCTTTGTCATGAAAAAGAGACGTTTTTTTCATGAAAAAGGGAGTTTTTTTGTGGTTGGTGCACTTACTGTAAGTGTATATTGTGTTTTTTATGTTGATTTAATAAAAATAAAAAAAAAAGAATAAAAAATTATTTTGCGGCCCAGTGCCAATCGGGCCGTGGCCTGGTTGTTGGGGACCACTGTTCCAGGTGACACATCTGCCCTTAGGGATGCATGCTTTCAACTCACAACTTTTCGTGGCCCTGACCCTGAATTTTAACAGCTTTCTACCCCTAATGAAGGTATTTGCATCATTTATATCACCGTTTTATTTTATGATTTGACAAAGTGTCTTCACGGATCATAACAAGGTGAAATAACACTCCGCAGACTGAAACCGTTTATGTGTTTTCTGGCCAGCTCAGCCCTAGGGTCGTAAAAAAAAAAAAAAAAAAAAAGGAGCTTAACGCATGATTTGTAAGCAATGAATGGTCGTTTCCCAGTTCTTGAATTCTGACTTCACAATAAGAGCAGGAATGATTTAAGACGAAAAGTCGAGTGGGGAGAAGCCAGATGTGGATATATTCGTCTTTTTTTTTTGGGTGCGCCGTGTTGACCAAGGTCTATTTCGGAATAGTCACCCCGGGAATATTTAACAAAGTCTTGTGTCATGGTGCTGGAGGACCCGAGTGGACGTTTCCACCGGGAACTGAAGCGGAACACACGGATCCATGGAAAAACCATATTTGTGGCGTGCGGCAGAAGCGCTCTCCAGAATCAACTCCGTCCAATTTAAATAAAAATAAAAAGTCGAATTGCATGACTTTTTGTGAGGAAATGTGCATGACAAAATTGTGGAGGGGTTTTAAAAGGGCACCCGGGTGTCAAGAGTCGTGAAAAGCAAATAATGAAATGTTGTTTATGATTTATAAAGCAAGTAAACATTTACTTCCAACAGGGTTACAGAGAAGATTTTTACAAAGAGAAGGGAATTATAATTTAAGAGGAGAACTACTTTTTAAGATCCAATATTGTAGAACAACGCAGAAACGAATGAGTATAACAATAGCAGGGGTTCAAATATGGAACTGTTTAAAGGAGGAAATAAAACACAGCACCAACATAAACCAGTTTAAAAAGCGTTTTAAATCATTTATCATGAGTAAATATAAGAAAGAAGAGCAAACATTGTTTTAGAAAGACAATAATATATAATATGTATATAAATACAATTTAGGATTTCATAATTATACATATAGGTTATATTAAAATGTATATATTACCACTTTATATGGAATTTAAATGAATTGTGTATATATGTATATATATATATATATATATATATATATATATATATATATATATATATAAGTGTACAGATGTATATGTTTGATTTAAATGTTAAACTGTGTATATGAGACGTGTGCTACATATATGTTGCATATAGGGCGGTATAGCTCGGTTGGTAGAGTGGCCGTGCCAGCAACTTGAGGGTTGCAGGTTCGATTCCCGCTTGTGCCATCCTAGTCACTGCCGTTGTGTCCTTGGGCAAGACACTTTACCCACCTGCTCCCAGTGCCACCCACACTGGTTTGAATGTAACTTAGATATTGGGTTTCACTATGTAAAGCGCTTTGAGTCACTAGAGAAAAGCGCTATATAAATATAATTCACTTCACTTCACTCAAGCACTCAGTGCTCGAAGATAAATCTATGTTTGGTGAACTTACAATGCAAGACTGCTTTATGTTTAGCTCGGTTGGTAGAGTGGCCGTGCCAGCAACTTGAGGGTTGCAGGTTCGATTCCCGCTTGTGCCATCCTAGTTACTGCCGTTGTGTCCTTGGGCAAGACACTTTACCCACCTGCTCCCAGTGCCACCCACACTAGTTTAAATGTAACTTAGATATTGGGTTTCACTATGTAAAGCGCTTTGAGTCACTTGAGAAAAGCGCTATATAAATATAATTCACTTATTTGTTTTCTTATGAGTTCTGAATTAAATTGCTCTTACCTTCCATCCTCTCTCCCGGATTCTTGCATCATCGGGGACGCACAACTGCAGCCATGCGAGTGCCCAACAATGTCATCAAAATGATAAAGTTCATCTTAATCATGAAAAATGACTAATGATGTTCCATAAATTTTTTTTTTTAATTTTTGTCAAAAAGATTGAAATCAGCTAGTTTTTATTTTCATTTTTTTCGGTGGAAATTTAAATTCTAAAGAGTCGAAATTGAAGATAAACCGTTTCAAAATGTTTTCATTTTTTTTTTTTTTCGTGTTTTCTCCTCTTTTAAACCGTTCAATTAAGCGCTATATAAATATAATTCACAGTTCACACACGCTTATATATTGTTTAAAAAAAAAAAAAAAGTAATATAAGTGAAGCATGTTTTAGATTTTATATATTTTGAACCTTGTTCTTGTTGTGATGGGCTAGGTTTATATAAGTGTTGCTTCAACCTACAACCTTTCGGCTCAATCATTGCACAAATGAGTGTTTTTTTTTTCTTTTCTTGTTGTTGTTCTTTGTTTTATGTGAAGATTTGCCGAAATAAAATACATTGATTGCAGAGGAATAGCAGCCATTTATAAAAAAAAATAAAAAAAAGGCATGGAACCCTGGAGAGTCATGTTGGACTTTTTTTTTTTTTTTTTTTTTTTAGGGGCCGCTTTTTTTGCTTCACGTGAAATGTAAACATTGAACTTCTGTACATAACACAGGCTTTCTTAACTATTTTGACCCAGGGGTGATTTTAGAAATAAAAATGTATATCTAGGAATGTATGTGTATATATATACAAACCCCGTTTGTTGGGAAATTGTTAGATGTAAATATAAACAGAATACAATAATTAGCTAACCCTTTTCAAGCCATATTCAGTTGAATATGCTACAAAGACAACATATTTGATGTTCAAACTCATAAACATGTATTTTTTTTTTGGCAAAATAATCATTAACTTTAGAATTTGATGCCAGCAACACGTGACAAAGAAGTTGGGAAAGGTGGCAAAAAATACGGATAAAGTTAAGGAATGCTCATCAAGCACTTATTTGGAACATCCCACAGGTGTGCGGGCTCATTGGGAACAGGTGGGGTGCCATGATTGGGTATAAAAACAGCTTCCCAGTCTTTCACAAGAAAGGATGGGGCGAGGTACACCCCTTTGTCCACAACTGCGTGAGCAAATAGTCAAACAGTTTAAGAACGTTTCTCAAATTTAGGGATTTCAACATCTACGGTCCATAATATCATCAAAAGGTTCAGAGAATCTGGAGAAATCACTCCACGTAAGCGGCATGGCCGGAAACCAGCATTGAATGACCGTGACCTTCGATCCCTCAGACGGCACTGTATCAAAAACCGACATCAATCTCTAAAGGATATCACCGCATGGGCTCAGGAACACTTCATAAAACCACTGTCAGTAACTACAGTTGGTCGCTACATCTGTAAGTGCAAGTTAAAGCTCTACTATGCAAAGCAACAGCCATTTGTCAACAACATCCAGACATGCCGCCGGCTTCTCTGGGCCCCGAGATCATCAAAGATGGACTGATGCAAAGTGGAAAAGTGTTCTGTGGTCTGACGAGTCCACATTTCAAATAGATTTTGGAAACTGTGGACGAGAGGAAAAGAACCATCTGGATAGTTCTAGGCACAAAGTGTGATTGTATGGGGGTGCAATAGTGCCCAAGGCATGGGTAACTTACACAGCTGTGAAGGCACCATTAATACTGAAAGGTACATACAGTTTTTTTGGAGCAACACATGTCGCCGACCAAGCAACGTTATCATGGACGCCCCCTGCTTATTTCAGCCAGACCATGCCAAGCCACGTGTAATGGTATTTACTATACTATGCAAAGCAACAGCCATTTGTCAACAACATCCAGACATGCCGCCGGCTTCTCTGGGCCCCGAGATCATCAAAGATGGACTGATGCAAAGTGGAAAAGTGTTCTGTGGTCTGACGAGTCCACATTTCAAATTGTTTTTTGGAAATATTTGGTCATCCGGACCAAAGGGGAAGCGAACCATCCAGACTGTTATCGACGAAAATGTCAAAAGTCAGCATCTGTGATGGTATGGGGGGTGCATTAGTGCCCAAGGCATGGGTAACTTACACATCTGTGAAGGTACCATTAATGCTTAATGGTCAATACAGGTTTTGGATCAACATATGTTGTCATCCAAGCAACGTAATCATGGACGCCCCTGCTTATTTCAGCCAAACACTGCCAAGCCACGTGTTACAACAGCGTGGCTTTGTAGTAAAAGAGTGCGGGTACTTATATATATGTGTGTGTGATATAAATATATGTCTTGAGTTTCCAATCATTTCCACAACTCTTGTTTTTTTTGTGATAGAGTGATTGCAGCACATACTTGTTGGTCACAAAAAAACATTCATGAAGTTTGGTTTTATTATGGCTCTACCGAAAATGTGACCAAATCTGCTGGGTCAAAAGTATACGTACAGCAATTGTTAATATTTGCTTACATGTCCCTTGGTAAGAATGAATTATTTAATTAGCGTCAAGCTAGCAGATTTTTGGAAAAGTGGAGCTTTACTCAATGTTATAGCGTTTTTTTTTGTTTTTTTTTCCATACTTATTTTGAAATCAGCCATACTTGCTTGTTTGTTTCTTCACTATGAGGCAGGAGTTCTTAAACTTTTTGACCTCAGGGCCAAACTTTTCCACCACATAGAGGCCTGGTGCCCACTCGGATATGAAAACTAAATTAATAATCTTACTCTTGGTTTTAATTCAAATTCAATAATTATATCCAACCTTGTCAAATGATATGAAACCATGTTTTAATTATGAACATTATTTATTTATTCAACACATAAACCTCAGGCTTTGGTCAGTCTGATTTTATAAGAATTAGTGCTAACCTATTATAGCCGGTAAGAAAGTACTTATAAAAAAAAAAAAGGATGAAAATTACAATTATTCAATGCTAAAATACATAAATATTAATGTTTATTAACTAAACTGTCAATAAAATTGAAAATACAGCTTCACCTCTTTTTAGTCATATTTCTTGCGCTTTAACTTCTCAATGAGTTTGTCCCCAGACTTCTTCTCTTTGTTTGAGATTGTCATGACTGCCACAAGTGGTGGAATGGTGTATTACAACTGAGTATGGACCACAGCTGAGAAACTATGGTTAAGAATCACGTTTCATTTTCGTAATTTTCTGAATTTTGTCGGCGCCTATAAAAGTACCCAATTCGGTACTGTGACAATGAGATATTTTTTATGAGTTCTTTCTTTATCAATCGTCATTTTTAAAGGAGCTAATATTTTCCCATGTGTACACTTTGTGCTCGTGTCTTATGTTTGCTAGTAAACTCTGTTTCACCTTGAAGGAGCTGAAATGTGTATTGGGAGTATATTGTACTCCCTTTTTTACCTTATCAGTTTAGAACAATCAGGCTGTTATTCCTTTCTGGGCGGGAGGGGGGCTGTTTTCATACTAAATAAGTTGACTCTTTCCGTTCTATTTTCAGACCGCTTCTTGATGCCCCTATTAACGCATTGTAGGACTGGTCTCCTGTAGCTTTAGTAAAACTTGGTATTATTGCTCTTCTGTCTCTGTGGTCCTTCTTACTTAACATATGTCATCCGAAAGAATTTTTTATTCCCTGAAAGGAAGACCCGATCCAGGTTTTTAACCTTCATAGACACCATATCCATTGTTTTTTCTCCATTCCATTTAAATTTGACTGGACCATATTACAGTTAAAAACCGATGTGTGTCACTCACCCATGCGGTAGATAAAGTTGGTCTCCGTCTCATAGGAGGACGCCGGCGACACGACGTCGCGATCGCCCTCGTTGGAACTGAACGACTCGGAGTGGTTCCTCCTCATCAGCGCCACGCCGTCGCCCTGGCCCGCCATCATGTGTCTCAAGGTGTCGTTCAAGTACCGGTTCAGCAAGCTGCTCTTGTACTTGGACGGGGGAGAGGCGCTGTCGTCGCCGGCGGCCATGGTAAGTACACCGCCCGTTTTTTTCCCCATATCTGATGAGCAGATGGGTGTTTGGAAGGGACAGTCATTGTCTGTAGCATCGTTGACAAAACATAAATAGGAGTTTAACATGAGTGTTCATTTTGTCGATTACAATTGTTTTCTTCGTTATCGTCACCTGTGTTGGTTTTGACAGCAGTTTCTAATTTAGTTTTAGTTTTATTGGCACTGTTTAAACCGGACACCAAATTTTTTTGCCCTTGAGTGTGGATTTTTTTCTTGCTAAACGCTTCAAATCTGATATTTTGGCATGAGATTCAGGCCAAATCAAAAAGTTTTTAATTTATTTAATTTATTAATTACAAATGTAATATCTGATCTTTTGGCATCAGATTCAGGACAAATCAGGATTTTTTTTTAATTTATTTTTAATTTATTTTTTTAAATTTAATTACGAATGTATTATCTGATCTTTTGGCATCAGATTCAGGACAAATCAGGATTTTTTTAAAATGTATTTTTAATTTATTTTTTAAAATTTAATTACGAATGTATTATCTGATCTTTTGGCATCAGATTCAGGACAAATCAGGATTTTTTTTAAATTTATTTTTAATTTATTTTTTAAAATTTAATTACGAATGTATTATCTGATCTTTTGGCATCAGACTCAGGCCTTATTAGGAGGTTTATTATTATTATTTTTTTAAATTTAATTACGAATGTATTATCTGATGTTTTGGCATCAGATTCAGGCCAAATCAGGAGATGTTTTTTGAATTAAGAAAATGTAATTATAAATGTTTTTATTTTTATTTTTTTTAGAACATTTAATTACAAATGTATTATCTATCTTTTGGCATCAAATTCAGGCCAAATCAGAAGTTTAAAAAAAAAAAATGTCATTACTGTACTACTATTAGATTCAGGCCAAATCAGGATTTTAAAAAAAATTATTTTTAATTTATTTTTTAAAATTTAATTACGAATGTATTATCTGATCTTTTGGCATCAGATTCAGGACAAATCAGGATTTTTTTTAAATTTATTTTTAATTTATTTTTTAAAATTTAATTACGAATGTATTATCTGATCTTTTGGCATCAGACTCAGGCCTTATTAGGAGGTTTATTATTTATTATTTTTTTTTATTTAATTACGAATGTATTATCTGATGTTTTGGCATCAGATTCAGGCCAAATCAGGAGAGGTTTTTTGAATTAAGAAAATGTAATTATAAATGTTTTATTTTTATTTTTTTTAGAACATTTAATTACAAATGTATTATCTATCTTTTGGCATCAGATTCAGGCCAAATCAGAAGTTTAAAAAAAAAAAAATGTCATTACTGTACTACTATTAGATTCAGGCCAAATCAGATTTTTTTCATTTAGAAAATGTAATTATGAATGTATTATTAATATTATTATTATTATTATCATATATATATATATATATATATATTTATAACATTTAATTACACATGTATTATCTAATCTTTTGGCATCAGATCCAGGCCCGATCAGAAGTTTAAAAAAAAAAAAATTAATTACTGTACTACTATTAGATTCAGGCCAAATCAGATTTTTTTATTTTTTATTTAGAAAATGTTATTATGAATGTATTATTATTATTACAACATTTAATTACAAATGTATTATCTAATCTTTTGGCATCAGATTCAGGCCAAATCAGAGGTTGTTTTTTTATTTATTTAATTACTGTACAACTATTACATTCGGGCCAAATCAGATTTTTGTTTTTATTTAGAAAATGTAATTATGAATGTATTATTATTATAAATATTATTATTTTTGAACATTTAATTACAAATGTATTATCTAATATTTTGGCATCAGATTCAGGCCAAATCAGAAGTTTTTATTTTTATCTAGAAAATGTAATTATGAATGTATTATTATTATTATTATTATTATTTTTTTTTTTTTTAGAACATTTAATTACAGTAAATTTCTGGCAACGCAAATACTGGATTTTACCGTAAGAATTAGTGGTACTGATTTTTCATGTACAGTAAAATGCTGTAAAAACAAAAACACAGTGAATTTCACAAATCATTTTTGTATAACATTTCATAAAAATTATTAGTTTTTTATTTGAACAAATGTAAAATGTAAAAATGTTTTTGTAGATTTTACAGTAAAAAACTGACAGGTCAGTTGCAAAAATTTTACTATAAAATGTACAGTTTTTTTAAGCATGTTACTGTAAAATGAAAAACAAAACAAAACAGTACAGCTGTTTTTCACGGTACAAAACTGCCAGCTCAGTTGATAAAATGTGTGTTTTTTTTACTGTAAATATAAAACCTGCATTTTTACAGTAGATTTCTGGCAACGCAAATACTGGATTTTACCGTAAAAATTAGTGGTACTGAATTTTCATGTACAGTAAAATGCTGTAAAAACAAAAACAAAAAAAAAGGAAATTTCACAAATAATTTTTATAAAATTTCATAGATTAGTCTTTTTAATGTGAACAAACGTGAATTTTTTGTAGATTTACAGTGAAAACTGACAGGTCAGTTGCAAAATTTTACTGTAAAATGTACAGTTTTTTTAAGCATGTTACTGTAAAATAAAAAACAAAACAAAACAGTACAGCTGTTTTTCACGGTACAAAACTGCCAGCTCAGTTGATAAAATGTGTGTTTTTTTACTGTAAATATAAAAACTTGCATTTTTACAGTAAATTTCTGGCAACGCAAATACTGGATTTTACCGTAAAAATTTGTGGTACTGATTTTTCATGTACAGTAAAATGCTGTGAAAACAAAAACAACAAAAAAAGGAAATTTCACAAATAATTTTATAAAATTTCATAGATTAGTCTTTTTAATGTGAACAAAGGTGAATTTTTTTTAGATTTTACAGTGAAAAACTGACAGGTCAGTTGCAAAAATTGTACCGTAAAATGTACAGTTTTCTTAAGCATGTTACTGTAAAATGAAAAACAAAAACAGTACAGCTGTTTTTCACGGTACAAAACTGCCAGCTCAGTTGATAAAATTTGTGTTTTTTTACTGTAAATATAAAACCTGCATTTTTACAGTAAATTTCTGGCAACGCAAATACTGGATTTTACCGTAAAAATTAGTGGTACTGATTTTTCATGTACAGTAAAATGCTGTAAAAAACAAAAACAAAAAAAAAGGAAATTTCACAAATAATTTTTATAAAATTTCATAGATTAGTTTTTTTAATGTGAACAAATGTAAAAAAAATTTTAGATTTTACAGTGAAAAACTGACAGGTCAGTGGCAAAAATTTTACTGTAAAATGTACAGTTTTTTTTAAGCATGTTACTGTAAAATGAAAAACAAAACAGTACAGCTTTTTTTCACGGTACACAACTGCCAGCTCAGTTGATAAAATTTGTGTTTTTTTACTGTAAATTATAAAACCTGCATTTTTACAGTAAATTTCTGGCAACGCAAATACTGGATTTTACCGTAAAAATTAGTGGTACTGATTTTTCATGTACAGTAAAATGCTGTAAAAACAAAAACACAGTGAATTTCACAAATCATTTTTGTATAACATTTCATAAAAATTATTTGTTTTTTTATGTGAACAAATGTTAAAATGCAAATTTTTTTTTGTAGATTTTACTGTAAAAAACTGACAGGTCAGTTGCAAAAATTTAACTGTAAAATGTACAGTTTTTTAAGCATGTTACTGTAAAATGAAAAACAAAACAAAACAGTACAGCTGTTTTCACGGTACAAAACTGCCAGCTCAGTTGATAAAATTTGTGTTTTTTTACTGTAAATATAAAACCTGCATTTTTACAGTAAATTTCTGGCAACGTAAATACTGGATTTTACCGTAAAAATTAGTGGTACTGATTTTTCATGTACAGTAAAATGCTGTAAAAAACAAAAACAAAAAAAAAGGAAATTTCACAAATGATTTTTATAAAATTTCATAGATTAGTTTTTTTAATGTGAACAAATGTAAAAAAAATGTTTTAGATTTTACAGTGAAAAACTGACAGGTCAGTTGCAAAAATTTTACTGTAAAATGTACAGCTTTTTTTAAGCATGTTACTGTAAAATGAAAAACAAAACAAAACAGTACAAAACTGCCAGCTCAGTTGATAAAATGTGTTTTTTTACTGTAAATATAAAACCTGCATTTTTACAGTAAATTTCTGGCAACGCAAATACTGGATTTTACCGTAAAAATTAGTGGTGCTGATTTTTCATGTACAGTAAAATGCTGTAAAAAACAAAAAACAAAAAAAAGGAAATTTCACAAATAATTTTTATAAAATTTCATAGATTAGTTTTTTTAATGTGAACAAATGTAAAAAAAAATGTTTTAGATTTTACAGTGAAAAACTGACAGGTCAGTTGCAAAAAATTTTACTGTAAAATGTACAGTTTTTTTAAGCATGTTACTGTAAAATGAAAAACAAAAAACAGTACAGCTGTTTTTCACGGTACAAAACTGCCAGCTCAGTTGATAAAATTTGAGTTTTTTTACTGTAAATATAAAACCTGCATTTTTACAGTAAATTTCTGGCAACGCAAATACTGGATTTTACCGTAAAAATTAGTGGTACTGATTTTTCATGTACAGTAAAATGCTGTAAAAACAAAAACAACAAAAAAAGGAAATTTCACAAATAATTTTTATAAAATTTCATAGATTAGTCTTTTTAATGTGAACAAAGGTGAATTTTTTTTTAGATTTTACAGTGAAAAACTGACAGGTCAGTTGCAAAAATTGTACCGTAAAATGTACAGTTTTCTTAAGCATGTTACTGTAAAATGAAAAACAAAAAACAGTACAGCTGTTTTTCACGGTACAAAACTGCCAGCTCAGTTGATAAAATTTGTGTTTTTTTACTGTAAATATAAAACCTGCATTTTTACAGTAAATTTCTGGCAACGCAAATACTGGATTTTACCGTAAAAATTAGTGGTACTGATTTTTCATGTACAGTAAAATGCTGTAAAAAACAAAAACAAAAAAAAAGGAAATTTCACAAATAATTTTTATAAAATTTCATAGATTAGTTTTTTTAATGTGAACAAATGTAAAAAAAAATTTTAGATTTTACAGTGAAAAACTGACAGGTCAGTGGCAAAAATTTTACTGTAAAATGTACAGTTTTTTTAAGCATGTTACTGTAAAATGAAAAACAAAACAGTACAGCTTTTTTTCACGGTACACAACTGCCAGCTCAGTTGATAAAATTTGTGTTTTTTTACTGTAAATATAAAACCTGCATTTTTACAGTAAATTTCTGGCAACGCAAATACTGGATTTTACCGTAAAAATTAGTGGTACTGATTTTTCATGTACAGTAAAATGCTGTAAAAACAAAAACACAGTGAATTTCACAAATCATTTTTGTATAACATTTCATAAAAATTATTTGTTTTTTTATGTGAACAAATGTAAAATGCAAATTTTTTTTTGTAGATTTTACTGTAAAAAACTGACAGGTCAGTTGCAAAAATTTAACTGTAAAATGTACAGTTTTTTTAAGCATGTTACTGTAAAATGAAAAACAAAACAAAACAGTACAGCTGTTTTTCACGGTACAAAACTGCCAGCTCAGTTGATAAAATTTGTGTTTTTTTACTGTAAATATAAAACCTGCATTTTTACAGTAAATTTCTGGCAACGTAAATACTGGATTTTACCGTAAAAATTAGTGGTACTGATTTTTCATGTACAGTAAAATGCTGTAAAAAACAAAAACAAAAAAAAAGGAAATTTCACAAATGATTTTTATAAAATTTCATAGATTAGTTTTTTTAATGTGAACAAATGTAAAAAAAATGTTTTAGATTTTACAGTGAAAAACTGACAGGTCAGTTGCAAAAATTTTACTGTAAAATGTACAGCTTTTTTTAAGCATGTTACTGTAAAATGAAAAACAAAACAAAACAGTACAAAACTGCCAGCTCAGTTGATAAAATGTGTGTTTTTTTACTGTAAATATAAAACCTGCATTTTTACAGTAAATTTCTGGCAACGCAAATACTGGATTTTACCGTAAAAATTAGTGGTGCTGATTTTTCATGTACAGTAAAATGCTGTAAAAAACAAAAAACAAAAAAAAGGAAATTTCACAAATAATTTTTATAAAATTTCATAGATTAGTTTTTTTAATGTGAACAAATGTAAAAAAAATGTTTTAGATTTTACAGTGAAAAACTGACAGGTCAGTTGCAAAAATTTTACTGTAAAATGTACAGTTTTTTTAAGCATGTTACTGTAAAATGAAAAACAAAAAACAGTACAGCTGTTTTTCACGGTACAAAACTGCCAGCTCAGTTGATAAAATTTGAGTTTTTTTACTGTAAATATAAAACCTGCATTTTTACAGTAAATTTCTGGCAACGCAAATACTGGATTTTACCGTAAAAATTAGTGGTACTGATTTTTCATGTACAGTAAAATGCTGTAAAAACAAAAACAACAAAAAAAGGAAATTTCACAAATAATTTTTATAAAATTTCATAGATTAGTCTTTTTAATGTGAACAAAGGTGAAATTTTTTTTAGATTTTACAGTGAAAAACTGACAGGTCAGTTGCAAAAATTGTACCGTAAAATGTACAGTTTTTTTAAGCATGTTACTGTAAAATGAAAAACAAAAAACAGTACAGCTGTTTTTCATGGTACAAAACTGCCAGCTCAGTTTATAAAATTTGTGTTTTTTTACTGTAAATATAAAACCTGCATTTTTACAGTAAATTTCTGGCAACACAAATACTGGATTTTACCGTAAAAATTAGTGGTACTGATTTTTCATGTACAGTAAAATGCTGTGAAAACAAAAACAAAAAAAAGGAAATTTCAACAAATAATTTTTATAAAATTTCATAGATTAGTTTTTTTAATGTGAACGAATGTAAAACATTTTTTTAGATTTTACAGTGAAAAAGTGACAGGTCAGTTGCAAAAATTTTACTGTAAAATGTACAGTTTTTTTAAGCATGTTACTGTAAAATGAAAAACAAAACAAAACAGTACAGCTGTTTTTCACGGTACAAAACTGCCAGCTCAGTTGATAAAATTTGTGTTTTTTTACTGTAAATATAAAACCTGCATTTTTACAGTAAATTTCTGGCAACGCAAATACTGGATTTTACCGTAAAAATTAGTGGTACTGATTTTTCATGTACAGTAAAATGCTGTAAAAAACAAAACAAAAAAAAAGGAAATTTCACAAATAATTTTTATAAAATTTCATAAATTAGTCTTTTTAATGTGAACAAACGTGAAAATTTTTTTTAGATTTTACAGTGAAAAACTGACAGGTCAGTTGCAAAAATTTTACTGTAAAATGTACAGTTTTTTTTAAGCATGTTACTGTAAAATGAAAAACAAAACAAAACAGTACAGCTGTTTTTCACGGTACAAAACTGCTATCTCAGTTGATAAAATTTGTGTTTTTTTACTTTAAATATAAAACCTGCATTTTTACAGTAAATTTCTGGCAAGGCAAATACTGGATTTTACCGTAAAAATTAGTGGTACTGATTTTTCATGTACAGTAAAATGCTGTAAAAAACAAAAAAAAAAGGAAATTTCACAAATAATTTTTATAAAATTTCATAGATTAGTTTTTTTAATGTGAACAAATGTAAAAAAAAAATTTAGATTTTACAGTGGAAAAACTGACAGGTCAGTTGCAAAAATTTTACCGTAAAATGTACAGTGTTTTTTCAGCATGTTATTACACAGTACAGAACTGGCAGCTCCGTTGATACAATTTTAGTGTTTTTTAACTGTTAATATAAAACTGCCTTTTTACAGTAAAATTCTGGCAACTTAAACGACAACTGTAGATTTTACTGTGTACTATTGTGAAAAGCAACACAGTACCACCGTGTTTTTTTTGTTAGTTTTTTTTTTTTTACAGTAAAACAACTAGCAGCTTAGTTGCCAGCATTTTATGTAAAAAAAACAAACAGTGGTACTGTTTTTTCATGTACAGTAAAATGCTGTAAAAACAGTAAATTTTCCAAATATCTTTTATAAAATTCCATTAAAATAATTAGGTTTTTTTATATATAAAATGTAGATTTTACAGTAAAAAAACTGACAATTCCGTCACAAAAAATTTTCTTTTTTTTTTTTTTTTCCGTTTGTTACTGTAAATGGAAAAAAAACAGTACCACTGTCTTTTACGGTACAAAACTGGCAGCTCAGTTGATAGAATTTTACTGTACAAATTACCGTGTTTTAACTGTAAATATAAAACTGCATCAGTCAACTCATTGGTGTTCATTTTCAATCAATCAAAATAACAAAATTCTAACAAAAAATATAATTGAAATGATAACAAAAGTTATTTATGTAGTTTGATTCTTTTTCTCAACTGGTGTACTAACATCATGTAGCATCATCTACATAAATACAAAGAATTGCTATTGCGACATCTAGTGGACACACTTAGAACAGCAGTTTGTTGCATTAAAAAATGTCAGGTTAATTTTTACATTATTATATCAACTATCAGAGACAGCTTCAGGAAACTATTCATTTAACATAATGTCGTTTTTTGCTGCTTCAACACAGCTCAATCAACACAGAAAAAGGTCAAGTTGAATAACTTAGTTGTTAACTGTAGGTCAATAATACTTGTCTTTCTCTCAGACAGACAGGGATTTTCTGTCGGTATAGCTCGGTTGGTAGAGTGGCCGTGCCAGCAACTTGAGGGTTGCAGGTTCAATTCCCGCTTCCGCCATCCTAGTCACTGCCGTTGTGTCCTTGGGCAAGACACTTTACCCACCTGCTCCCAGTGCCACCCACACTGGTTTAAATGTAACTTAGATATTGGGTTTCACTATGTAAAGCGCTTTGAGTCACAAGAGAAAAGCGCTATATAAATATAATTCACTTCACACTTCAATCCCCTGCTGGCCCCACTATGGACTGGACTTTCACACTATTAACTAGATCCACTCGACATCCACATCTGCCGTCCCCTCCAAGGTTTCCCGTCGTCATCCCATCGGGTTGAGTTTTTCCTTGCCCTGATGGTGGATCTGAGCCGAGGATGCCAGCGTGGCTTGTGCAGCCCTTTGAGACACTTGTGATTTAGGGCTTTATAAATAAACTTTGATCGATTGATTGATTGATTGAAACTCATCCTGCTGGCCGGATGTAACCTGTCCGCGGGTCTGATCCGGCCCTCGGGTCGTACGTTCGACGCCCCCTACTTTAGTGCCAAAAGGCTTCTTGTCGAGTCGGCGAGTCAGATCTACTTAATGTGGTCATGCGAGCGTCCTCACCATCTGAGTCGGCGTCGTCGCTGCACACGCTCAGTCGCTCGGCGTTCCCCTGGATGTACTTGTTGTACAGTTTGATCCGTAAAGCCCAGCTCAGGTCCGGCTGCCTG
>NC_084638.1:3303088-3308088 GCF_033978795.1 Nerophis ophidion
TGTCAAAGTTATTAGGTGACGAACCCCAAGATGCAGAGACAGATGCAGGCATTGAATAAGGAAACATGGTTTTAATATGAAATACTAGAACAAAACCAAAAAAAAGCGCACACGTGGGCGGATAACAAAAAAAAGGTTTCTTTAGCATGGAAGCTAGCAAGAAACAAAACCGAGAACAGAAGTCGTTACGTGTTTTATCAAGACAAATTGGAAACGGGGAACAAAAAACAGTAAGCTAAAAAACATCTAACAAAAAATAGCTTACCGCTACGTTGCAAGGATACGACACGACAGGTAGCAACGACGAGAGTGATATCGACAATTCAACAATCCAGCCCTGACTGGAGGAACAAAGCAGGTAAAATAGGAACTGGCTGATTGACACCAGGTGTGGCCAGGTGCCAATCAGCCACAGCTGAGGGAAAAAAAAGCACTCAGGGAGACAAACAGGAAGCTGAACCAAAATAAGAGGGCTGACAGGAACTAAGGACAGTAAATACTAAACACACAGAGGAGATACTAAAACACAAACAAGCCGTCAGTGGCAATTCTGACACTTAAGCAAGAATGGGAAAGAATTGCACCTGAAAATTTAAAAAATCGGGTTTCTTCAGTTCCTAAACGTTTACTGAGTCTTGTTAAAAGGAAAGGCCATGCAGCACAGTGGTAAAAATGCACCCGTGCCAACTTTTTTGCAATGTGTTACTGCCATTAAATTCGAAAACATAAATAAAATTAAACTTCTCAGTTCGAACTTTAAACATTTTGTCTATTTTGCGTCCAAAATAGAAGAAACTGTCAGGCTTGCCTCTGACAGTTTGACTATGTTTTAGATTTTTCCTCTGCATTTGTCTTTGTTTCCTCTCCGTGTGTGTGTGGTGTTTCCTGTCAGCGCTCTTATTTTGTTGGTTTCCTGTCTTTCTCCCTGAGTGCTGTGTTCCCCCTCAGTTGGCACCTGGCCACACCTGGTGTCAATCAGTCCACTCCTATTTAGACCTGTCTTCCCATCCAGTCACTGCTGGATTATTGTTTTGTCTTGTCGATGTCACGTATTGCATGTCGCTCTTGTCGTGTCGCATCTTGTCTTGTCCATGCAGCGTTGCGTTAAGCTATTTTTGATTGCGGTTTTTAGCTGACTGCCTTTTGTTCCCTGCTTCCAAGTTTGTTTTTATATTACATATACGACTTTAGTTTCCTGCTCGATTCATGCTAGCTTCCATGCTGAGTTCCTTTTTGTTTTCCAGCTCCCATACTAGCTCCCTTAGTTTGTTATCCGCCCACGTGCATAATTTTTTTTTTGTACATTTTGTTTATTCTTGTTCTATTTTTTTAAATTAAATCTTGTTTTCCTGGAAAAGGCCTCCCTCCTTCTCTGCATCTTGGGGTTGGTTTGTTAACAACAAACTCTGACAGAAACATCAATATGATGTTGGTGGAAAAAGTCTGGACACCCCTGGTGTCGACACATGTAGGTATGTTTTTTTTTCCCCCTCAATATAGAACTTAAGGCCATGCGGATACAGTTAGATGAATACACTTTATTAATCCCAGAGGCAAATTTTGAGGAATATGAAAACAGTCTTATGTAAGAGTGGGATGGATAAAGCATTATGGCCGCGTCAAAAACTGTCGAGCCGACGTTCAAGACATCTTTTGGAAAGGGCTTTGGACAAGCAGATGTTTGTTAGCCGGGCGTCTTTATGAGTTGGGAAATTGTGTTAGATGTAAATATAAACGGAATACAATGATTTGCAAATCATTTTCAACGCATATTCAGTTGAATATGCTACAAAGACAACATATTTAATGTTCAAACTGATAAACATTTTTTTTGTGTGCAAATAATCATTAACTTTAGAATTTGATGCCAGCAACACGTGACAGAGAAGTTGGGAAAGGTGGCAATAAATACGGATAAAGTTGAGGAATGCTCATCAAACACTTATTTGGAACATCCCACAGGTGTGCAGGCTCATTGGGAACAGGTGGGTGCCATGATTGGGTATAAAAGCAGCTTCCATGAAATGTTAAGTAATTCACAAACAAGGATGGGGTGAGAGTCACCAATTTGTGAGCAAATTGTGGAACAGTTTTAGAACAACATTTCTCAACGAGCTATTGCAAGGAATTTAGGGATTTTACCATCTACGGTCCGTAAAATCATCAAAAAGTTCAGAGAATCTGGAGAAATCACTGCACATAAGCAATGATATTACGGACCTTTGATCCCTCAGGTGGTACTGCATCACAAACCGACATCAGTGTGTAAAGGATATCACCACAGTAACGCTTCATAAAACCACTGTCAGTAACTCAGTTGGTCGCGAGCTCATCTAAGATGGACTGATGCAAAGTGGAAAGGTGTTCTGTGGTCTGACGAGTCCACATTTCAAATTGTTTTTGGAAACAGAGGACGTGCTGTCCGACAGAACAAAGACGAAAATAACCATTCGGATTGTTCTAGGTTGCAAAGTTGAAAACCCAGCATGTGTATATATATATGTGTGTGTGTGTGTGTGTGTTTGTGTGTGTGTGTGTGTGTGTGTATATATATATATATATATATATATATATATACATATATATATATATACACACACACAGCCCCGGAGGGTATACTTGTCTCGCCCCCACACACAGCCCCGGAGGGGATCCTTGTCTCCCCCCCTCACACACACCCCCGGAGGGTTTTCTTGTCTCGCCCCCTCACACACACTCTATATATAAACAGATGTGTGTGTGTATATATATATATATATATATATATATATATATATATATATATATATATATATATATATATATACACACACAAGTATACCCTCCGGGGCTGTGTTTGAGGGCGAGACAAGAAAACCCTCCGGGGATGTGTGTGAGGGCGAGACAAGTGTACCCTCCAGGACTGTGTGTGTGTGTGTTTGTGTATTTTTTTTAAATTTTATTTTTAAAAATGAAATCATCATTAAAAAACAAAACAAAAGATACACTTAAAATTAGTGCACCAACCCCGGAAAAAAACTCCCTCCCCATTCACACTCATTCACTCAAACGAATTGTTTCTTTCTGTTATTAATATTGTGGTTTCTACAATACAGAACAATAATAAATAAATAAAATAATAAAAACCAACAACAATGTCTGCAAGGGATGCAGTCCGTGTACCTAACAGTCCTTATATTCCATTCAATAGACTGTAAAGACAAGGTACTAAACATTCGGACTGGTACATTTTATTTTATTTTTTGCAAATATTAGCTCGTTTGGAGTTTGATGCCTGTAACATATCTCAAAAAAGCTGACACAAGTGGCAAAAAAGACCTGAGAAAGTTGAGGAATGCTCATCAAACACTTATGTGGAACATCCCACAGGTGGACACACTAATTGGGAACAGGTGGGTGCCACGGTTGGGTATAAAGTATCTACACTTCTGTTAAAATGTAGTAATCGCTTATTCTTCTGTTGTTTTGGATACTTTACGTTAGTTTTGGACGATACCACAAATTCGGGTATCGATCCGATACCAAGTCGTTACAGGATCATACGGTGGTCATATTCAAAGTCTTCATGCGTCCAGGGACATATTTCCTGAGATTATAAATATAATATAAAAAAAAAAATGTAAACGAAACATTTTGTGATGTCAAAAAAACATAGTAGATACGCTATTGTACGTGGTATCATTACAGTGGATGTTGGGCGTAGATCCACTGTTTACATTGTCCCGGAAGAGTTGGTTTGATTGATTGATTGATTGATTGAAACTTTTATTAGTAGATTACACAGTACAGTACATATTCCGTACAATTGACCACTAAATGGTAACACCCCCATAAGTTTTTCAACGTTAATCAATCCATGGTGCTGAAAGGAATTCTGGGAATTTGTCTTTATGTGCAAATATTGTCCGGAAATGTGTTTTTCGTTGTTGTTTAGTGTGGTTTCACTATACGGCACATGTTTATGACAGTGTCAACATTGTTCCTACGTCCGCCCTTAGTGTGACATGTACGGCTGTTGACTGAGTATGCCCTTCATTCGCATGTGTGTATTGAGGTCAAAGTTAGGATGGTTAGACATTGTCGAGAATCAACCGTATCATTTGTGATTATGCAAAACGGACTAAGCTGGACACAAAATGAACTACAAGATTGATTTTTCGAAAATGCATTTAAAGATTGAGAACTACTATCAATCCCACGCGGGTGCTCGGCATTGCGGCATTAGACCCCCGGAGCACCCGCGGGGGTCGGCGCCCACCCTAGCAGGAACATTCTGGCCCCGTTTCCAAGAGCATATTGCGTCGCGTTGGTCTGGTTTATTTTTTGCATACCTTGACCAGGCGTTGGGACGACTGCGCCAAGCGATCCGAAACCGACTGACATCATGGTTTTCTGCGTAATGTTTGAAGTTTGGCGCCGCGGCGAGCATCAGACGTCAGCTTTTGGTTGGATCGGGCCGCTGCCCTTAATGGCACCGGTATGATCTCAGAGGGCGCCTGTGGATTGTCAATGTTGCGATGAAACCACCAATGCCGCGTTCTCGCCGAGTTCGGACCTTGTGAGGACCTCGTGAGGACCGTTCTGACAAAGCGGGGACCGAGGGTCAGACGTGTTGCGCTACTGCAGCCGCACACCACTCGTAGTTTTCTCTCGATCCCTGAGGGCTGATCCGCTATTGTGGGCTTCGCTCTGTGGTTTTAACCTCTCTGCAAAGGCCGCAGCACCCGAGAGAGCGATTAGTGTCCTCCTTCCGCCCAAACACGTTAACACTCCTTCGCCGTGCAAAAAGGAAACCCTGTAAAGGAATTCAGCCAGTCGGAAAAGTCCTGTGAATAACTTCAGTGACGTTTGCGTCATTAATCCTGAGTTTGTTGTTATGAGCTAAAACAGGGGTGCCCAAACTACGGCCCACGGGCAAATTTGGGCCCCGCCGGAGTCTTCAGGTCTTGCACGAGTTCAACAAGCGATCTGACCGTCGGATGTTCACATATTGAATTTAA